>NC_056746.1:1264784024-1264874024 GCF_019279795.1 Protopterus annectens
CACTGGAGAACCAAATTATGTCAGACAGTACTGTTAACTGTTTTCTCACAGTTATAATTTAGTTTTTTTGTATAAATGATGTAAAAGTCACATGTTTGGTGTGAACAGAACAATTAATATAAATTATTAAGAACAAAGGAGTACTTTGTCTTATAAAAGTTCTCTGACTTACATTGCTTCATATTCTGAACACCCCATGCCTCTAATGTGCTGGAAATTGATTGCATTGCATGACTAACTGAATCCCTCCCTGCATTTTCTAAATTCAGTCTCATAGATAGATGCATAGCATAACATCAGTGACTAAGATCTGTAAACAAGGGTGGACTGCTCTGAGATAACTGCAGTCGGAACTAGCTGTTGAATTTGAATAGTTATCATCATGGGTGGAGAGGACCTGCTCATGTTACATGCGTGACAGATTCATAGGCATGTTAAGGATGTAAGGAACATTAAATAACTAAATAGCAAAGTTTGAAAAGATGATTTCAAATAGGTAAGGATGTAATTAATGAGATGCAGTTAAAAGCCTGTTTTTTTTTTTTTTTAGGATAAAAATAATGGTGGAACAGCTTGATAGACAGTGTAATGACTGAGTTGGTGGGCAGGATTCATTTGAAGAAGGAGAGTGGGAGAGTGTAAGTAGATTGTAGATTTTGTTACAAACAGTGATGGACGTGAATGTTGAAAAATTAATTTCCTACTTAGTACATTGAAGGTACACTAATAATGTTGAGAGTTTTCGACAGGTGGGGAAGTGAAAATACTGGGTAACCTGTAAGTAGGCTATCTGTTCTGTGAAAATTTATCTGTACAGTGAAAACAGAATAACATTTTTCATTGTGTTGCATTCCTGTGTTTGTATTACTAATACCCAGGAGACAGCAGCAGTCACTAGAATTCTGTGCCTAGGAAGAGGAAGGGTTTTCATTGGATATTTTGGATACATAGGTTCCCGTGTGTGTGTGTGTGTGTGTGTGTGTGTGTGTGTGTGTGTGTGTGTGTGTGTGTGTGTGTGTATGGGTGTGGGTGTGTGGTATGTGTGTGTATGGGCACATGCCCATGTGTTTCATGGGCAGGTGCTTTCATCGCTACATACCAATACTGTATTGAAGGAGAAATTCAGAGAGATTTAGAAAAGTCAGTTAGCTATGTTATGCTCAGATTGAGGATATGTGATAGATCAATGCCTAGGACATTAACTGGCAGACTAATTAAAAATATAAAGCCAAGAGGTCTGTTATGTAATGCAAGAACGCCATTAATCTTCCAGACATTTCTAATAAGTAAACACTGTAAAACAATGGTAAGGATTTCATGTCAGTGTTCTAAATATGATTCAGCAATACATACTAGGTTAATGTGAAGAAAGTAATATGTTTAATATATTTTGACAACCTAGCAATTTCCACAAAATATCTAAAATTACAAGACATTTTTGCAGGTTTAGAATTTTCCCGTTATAGGAAGCAATGCTTTTTTTCTTATTACTTAACAACTTTTTCATTCATCTCTTAAAAGTTTTATTTACAATATCATTGCTTTTTCCTTCCAGTCTGCAGGATAGTTCCACCCTGTCATTTCAAAGATAAAAATTGTTTGCTGCAAATTATCACACAGTAACAGTATATTATCTCAATTAGTTTGCTTGCACCCTTCTTTGAAGTATGTAATTTCAAACTCGTTAGCTACTCTCTGTCACCTTAGAATATATCTAAACTGATTTCTGGGAGGATACAAAGACTAATTCGTTCACACCTGTTAAGTAAGCTAGGTAATGAACCGAGGCGATAACCACCACTGGATAAAAGTCCAAAGTTTACTCAAACTTGCAAAACCAAACAACAAAAACAAAAACAAGTAAAATAAAATAAACAAGCTTAAAATGGTATAGTTCAGTACAAACTGTGATGAGCGCTTTCGGGCAAATGCCCTTCATCAGATAATCAGTTAGTGATACAGGAAGTACTTTTATGTACTCTCATATTACTCAGCATCAGTAAGCAAGCTGCCTGTTCCATAGAGCTTCCTCACAAAAAGACTATATGGTGTGGATAACACATCCTATGTGGACCGCTTTAAAGCTTTATCCTTATACTTGGTCTTCTACAGACTGCTGAGAAGCGACCCATGTCTGGCCTAGGAAGCACTCTCTGATACAGTCCTTTTAGACCTGCTGTACAGATGCAAAACAAACAGCCTCAGCTATACCCAATCTAGGGATCTAAATCTCATCTGTAACATAAATAAGACATGTTGGAGAGACAGGTATGTGTCTCAGAGACTGCCTCTTCTGTGGAACAAGCTTCTCATCCAAGTGAAGCAGAGTTTCTCCCCATGTGTATTTCAAATTAACTTGGATCAGTGGATGGAGAATTGTAAATTTACTCCTTTTTTGCCACCTTTATCCCTGATAGAAAGAACCATGTAAATGCTCATCCACTCTTGCCCAAGTTATACCTCCATATAAAATGAGTGGTACCATAACCTGCCCAGGTTTTGGAAGCATGTCTATGCTTGAAAATGCCCCTTGGAGTAGTTAGCCCAGAAATCACCTATGAACCTATGCTCCCCTGTGTATTTCTCAGTACAACTTTCTGATAGGATGTTAACAACAAACATATTCAAGAGTGATTAGGAGTTGTATTTCACTAATGTGTTAAATGTTGCTACTGTAGTAACAGAACAGTGTGTTGGCACTGTAACAACATATAACTCTAGTGTGGTAATATCCTAGCACACATTAGCACAATAAGTTTATCTAATAGTATTAATATCTTGTATGAAATAGTAATCGTACCAAACATTGCTCTTCTTCTCTGCAGCACTGAGGTTCTCCAAACAAACCTTCACATCATTATAGTCTACTGGAGTGCCATTGTATACCACCTGCAGAGTTTGCAGCTTATGATGAAAGTTCAAGAAAAGAAAAAAAAATCACACATAACCTGGCATTAGGAATTGGGTTTTGGGCCAAAATCTCACATGTTCTCTCTCACCAAACTTGGGATGATTGAGTGCTACAGACACCCACTTCTGCAAAAGTACTATTGTATTCTGTATTTTGGGGAGACTCAGGATCCTAACATTTTTCATTTGTGATATTCTTGGTCATATAAATGTTCTAGAGGGAGATTGTTTTGCTTGAGTAAGAGTCTATCTTGTGACTGTGACAGCCTGCCATCTACATCCACAATGAAATTCTCTAGAACATATCTACATTAGTCATTGTGGCCTAAAGATCCCGATACTCTTACTTATTTTAGTGATAAAGGATCACAACTGTGGCTAATAGTTCCACCACCGATGATATCATTCTTTGTATCTCACTTGTGTTTGTTGGTTAGTTAAAGATTCAGACACCTCCAATGAATTAAGTTTCCAGAGTAAGCTACTGCCCTAAGGGTTTCCTGTAGACATTGAAGCACTTGCTGCAAGGCATGGGTTCTCCCATAAATTATTAAGGATAACCTCATGATTGCCTTATGCACATTAACGGTTAACATAGAATGATGAAAAGCAGAAATGTTTTAAAAATGAGTAGTCCTAGCATGCTGCACTATTAAAATTAGTTCTTCATCAATGAGGTACATACGTGGAAGTCTATCCATTTCATTTCTTATATTCACTGCATCTAGAATATTCTGAATGATACGTTTTGGAGAAGAGTCAAGTAAATAATTGTCATTTTTATGTTAGGAGTCCAAAGTACAAATCTGAATTTTGGAATTTGTTTTCTTTCCCCTTATTCTCTGTTCTATATATTATGTATAACAATAATCCTATATTTGTCTACTTTATTTATTTACATTTTCATCACACTTTCTAGTTTGTTGTTTTTTGGTCTGTTTATTCTCTGTATTGTATTCCTTTTATTTATCATCACTCTGAACAACTAATATTTTAAGTTGCTATTACCTTTTCACCTTATTATCTATATTTCTGTAGACAATATTTCAGTGGCATTGAAAGCCTGTGTTAAGTTCTTGTGTTTTTCCTGTATTTAAGATTATATCAGGTATAGGTTAGTTGATAGGCAGTCCAAAACTAGAAAAAAAGTTATCACAGACATACATTTATAGCTGTTAACTACACGCACATTTTTCATTTTGCACTTCTTTTTCCATCTTAGTTCAATTCTTTAAGTATTGCTTGTATCCATTTCTTCCTGCACATGCCTTTTTTCTTCCTTTTGTTTCCCTGACCTTTCATTTCTTCTTGTTTTACCCTTACTGTAATTCTCTCTTTTAACTAATCCAGCCTCCAAAACGAGAAAATAAGTAAAACTAAGACAGATCTGTGTTATACATTTTGTTAAACCTGTATATAGCTGTTTATTTTAAATGTAAACAATTACATCTTACAGGCCCTAGTTTATAATTTCTCAGTTTCCTGCTGTGAAACTGTTAACATTTTTATAGAAATGGTACTAACCACACACTAATGAAGTAAGGTGAGACCAAGGCACCTGTCAGTGCACTCTCATGTCATATTATTTCTGCAGTATTTGCCTCGCTTCCTAAGCCATCATTATTAATGCAACTCAGTTCATCTCCTCTGAACGAGTAAAATATAAAATATATTAAAAATATAAAAGTAACACATAACAATTATAAGCAGTTTTGTTGGTGTGGATAAGTACAACAAAACTCACAAAGCCATAAATAAAATCAAAGGCAAAAGAATGTTGAGTCTCGAAACTCCATTTTTTTCAATTTGTGCTAAAAGTTTAGAATGAGTATTGTCAAGTGTACTTATCTGCACTGGCTTAATGGCACAAAGTAATAAAGAATAGACTGTGACCTGGATAACCCATCTTTCTTTGACATCCTCAGAGCAGCGGCAGCTATAAGGAAGAACTAGTGGTTTGTCTCTGCCTGGCAGGGAAGAGAGTCCAATCATTACAATGCCGCTGCAGTACATAGTATGAGGAATGCAGCATATGACTGAGGGTGTGCAGTTGGTCTGAAAAGCTAGATCATTACAATGCTGGCGCTGTACATAGATAGTATGAGGAATACAGCATATGACTGAGGGTGTGCAGTTGGTCTGAAAAGCTGAGAACAGTAGCCATTGCTCTACATGTGCAGAAGAGTGCCTGGCTGAGGGAAGTATTGCAGACCCAGCTAGTGCACATTGGCCACTAAGGGTGGAGTTGTAGACCTTTCACAAATGCCCCTAAGCTCTGCCTCATGAATGATACAGCTGGTGGAGTAGTAGCATCATACAGATATCTGGGTGGGGGAAATTAGGGTCTGTCTGTTAATGGAGATAGCCTCTGTATGAGGAATTAAAGCCAGATCTTCAGGCCACTGTGATGAGTATGTAAATCATTCCTGGAATGGAGCAGAAAACTGAAAGGGGTGGAACACAGACTATCTTCATCTCTGCCTGCATGACAGCCCACTTTGGTCAGCTTTCAATGTGAGAAGTGGAAGATTGTTCATATTCAAAGAACCAATGGGATCAAGCCTGCTGAAGAGAGACTGATGATTGGCAGGCAAAAAGGTAAAAATACGCTAAAAAGTGCAATTGTCTACCTACCATATGTCAGTCTTACGTTAAAGGAAAATAAATCAGTCCATCTGGGACAGGAACCAAAAGAATAATATTAAATATTAGTTATGGTTACACATTGTGATTGTCAAGAGCCATGTTATTTATTGAAAGACATGCTAAATATTAAAGATATTGCAACAAGCTCATGTAAGAATATCTAGAATAAGAATTTAGTTACACATATTTATATTGCCTTTATGTATGCATGTAGATATGTATGTATGTATCAATCAATGTACATCAGTCTCAGTTTCACTCTCATATATATATATATATATATATATATATATATATATATATATATATCTATTCAAAATCTCAAAAGCCCAAAATCTCAAATTTCAAAACACTGAGACCAAAATCTCAAAAGTTCAAAACACTGAAAGTTCAAAACACTGAATTTCATAACACTGAAAAAAACACAGGACACTAACACTTACTATATTCCAGCACAACTACATACAGAAACATATTACAGTTCTCAAACTATAACCAGGGGGGCAAGCCCCCCTGTCCCCCCTCCCCACACATACACCCTGCTACTTAACTATATCAACTCCGAGACTGCATTCCACAGAACAAAATGGCAAACATACCATTATGTGCTTCATGACTGCCTGATGTAACCTTAGTCATGTTCCCTTCTAACTTGCTATACTACAATATCACTCATCTTGGTGTAGTGAAGTGTGATCTCGGAGTTGATATATTTAAATAGCAGGGGGTGTGGGGGGTACATGGGGGTTTGCCCCCCTGCTTATATTTGGAGAAGTGTAGTACGGTTTGTCTTTTATTTGTTTCTGTATGTAGTTGTGCTGGAATATAGTAAGTGTTAGTGTCCTGTGTTTTTTTCAATGTTTTATGAAATTCAGTGTTTTGAGTTTTCAATGTTTTGAACTTTCGAGATTTTGGTCTTAGTCTTTTGAAATTCAAGATTTTGGGCTTTAGAGATTCTGAAGTGAATATATATATATATATATATATATATATATATATATATATATATATATATATATATATCTGTGTGTGTGAAATCTGTGTGAGTTTTATAATAAAAATTTATTACTGTTACAGAATTTGCTAGAGATCCAAATGAGCAACTACTTGGAGTGGTAACATTTTGATGAATTCCCCTGATATCTCAGTGGGAAGAAGGAAGGCCCATTAGCAATGGATTCTTTCTCTCTATGTCTGACTGATATTAGAAAACATCAGGCTTTTGTGTATGTTACATATTCCAATTACTCCATTTCTTCAGTCTCCAAGAACATCCTGCACAATGACATGAACACTTCACTATTTTAACTTGTTTTAAGATGTTTACAATCTAGTGCAAAAGCAAGCCCCAAACCCAGGCCTGGTCCAACAGAGTATGGGTTCTACTCCAGCTTATAAATACTGCTCCGCAACTTAGAAGATTTCAGTTTAATGGCTCATGCTGTCCTAATTCTTTCTCACAGTACAAGCAGCCTAGGATAGTCACATGACAAGGCCTTGCATTCTCACTGCACCTTAGGAGAAAACAGCATGCAGGATGTGTATGTTCATATCAAAACATACGTACTTGTGCCTTCTGAAGACAGACTCACAGATTCTGCTTGTCACATGTGAGCAGGCTCTGTGTTTTTTCTACTCCTCGTATACATATGTCTTACCAAACTGATTCTCTTTTTGTTTTCATTTTTGTTCCTATTCAGAAATATAACGACCGACTTAGTCAACATATGCTTGTTTGTTTCTCAGATGAAATTTCCTCAGAACATATGTAGATGTAAGTAGAGTCAATGATTCCTGGGTGAGCAGGACTATAGACACATAGAACAATCCCAGTAAACATTAATGAATGCTACTATATTGGTGCAACCCTATGATTCTCTTGTATATATACCTTACTAAAAGGATACAAGACCTAAACATGTCCTACATGGACCAACTCAGAGGCCTATCACTATACTCTATATCCTACAAACCGGTAAGATGTGACCTGTGTCTAGCACACAAGGCATCCTCTGACCCATTACTGATGGATTTAATGCACATCAGCAAGTCAAATGGCATCAGAAATACTGTATCTATGGATCTAAACCTCTTCTGCAACATCAACAGAAAGGTTTGGAGGGACAGGTATATCTCACAGAGGATATCACTGCTCTGGAACAGACTCCCCATTCATATAAAACATTCCTGTCCATATTCAAGCACAACCTCTTTCTTTGGATAGGAAAGAGAAAATTTCCCACAGGATTGCCCCTTGCACTACTAATGGACAGAGGCGTCTCCTAAATGCTTTGTCCTACCCATGTGTCCCCACAGGTTACCTATGGTATGATCCCAGTTATTCTTATTAGGGATAATATATAATGATCAACAATGGGATGTGTAAGGCCTAATCTATAACCAAATGGGATAAGTTATTTTGAACACAGAAAGGGAAACTGGCTAGGCTTAAAACAACCCAAAAGAGTAGCTAGCCTAGTACTTACCTATGAACCTATGAAGCAGTGGGATGTAATATCTATAAAGTGTTAGGCAACATTTAAGTTGTGTACAGACGCTATCTCAGTAGTCAACATTCAGTAACCTCACTTGTGTATCCAGGTCATTACCCTCCCACCAGCCCTTTAAAAGCATTCTGAAAGACTTACTAGCAAAAATATCAGTCTGTTCTCATTCATCCCCAGGATCAACTATATCCCTAAATATGAACAAGCACCTATTCACAGCTTACATCTCCTTAGTCTCTGTTCACTCATTTCCTTACTTCAATCTAGTCCTCTCTCTGACTCTCTAAATATACTATAACCCTGTTTTTTCTCACACTTTTTATTGCAATTCCTGATTGTGTTATACTAACTTACCTTTAATTTCCCAATAAAGTGGCTAAAATACCTTTAAACATTAAGTCATTATCATATAAGTTGTGTGTATTCTTAACCAACGTTTTCACATTATGTCGAATTTGGTATAATTATTTAAAGTGTAGATGTTTTTGTGATATTTTTGAAGATTTGAAGACTGGAAAATAATTGTTTTTAAAATGTTTTTGCAACACTTTGGAACTTTTCTCCCTAGGCCTCCACTGACAATGGGCACCTACCCAGTCAGACTTTCTCAGTAATTTAAGGTCAATAAATAAATAAGTAAATAAATATCTGCAAACCTACATCTGGACCTGACAAATTGGACCAGAATGTACCACATAACAATGAGTCGCACAACTATGTATCAGTGGAATACAATATTCGTATAGGATAACACAGCATTTCAGTTGTGTACAGATGCTGTTTCACTGCTCATTTGGTAACCTCAGTTCTGGATATAGAAATGAGACTCCTTGGCTTTTGTAACTCACTTGTTTCATAGCACACTTGTTTCACTGCTGTTAGCACACAGTAGTAGAGCTTTATTTTCCCAGGTCAGTGAAACTTGCTGATTTTCCGCTCACTTGCTCCAAAGCCTGGAGATGTCATGAGACATATTGCTTCTCTTCCAGGAAAAAGTGATCTCCGGGTGTACCCTTTCCATCCTTTTTAAAGACATTTTAATCTACCTGAAGATTAAAAGGGGACCTCACTTAGAAAAGGAGACTTGTATATAATTTGCCACCTTTGATTTGACTCATCTTTAAAGATACCATCATTAAACTGAGCCTAAATTTGAAAATGTAACCATTACTGTTTTATTTTAGTTTTGCATGCTCCAACTTATTCACTATCTGACAGCAAAGCCTGTTCTATACTAGCCCATGCATTGGCTTACGTATTTAAGGATAGAGTACTAAATCCATTCAGGCTAGAAATTTCCTTGATACTTGTGAGAAATATCAGGTTAGAAAGAATGCATACTTCTATGTAGCAATTAATTGCTGTTCAAAGTCATCCTTCAGGTTAATAGAATACTTAGTTTTAGTTTATAGAGATTTTATTTTATTGTTTATAGAGATTATTTATTTTATTATTAGAATTCTCCTTTAAAAATAAAAGGTAGAAGTAATGCCGTCTGCCTCATGTATACAAAGTGAAATACTTGAGTATGCCTTCACGTCACTTGAATGTGATACTTTATCCTGAAGAAACTCAGGCAGACCCTGCTTCTGCTGACAATGAGTTAGAAAAGATGATTTTTTTCATATGCTAATGGAATCCACAAATCACCAAGGATGGCAACCATGGTCTCTGAGCAGAGGCAGGGGTCAGAGGAGAACAGAGGATAACAGAATTGCCAGTCACTTAAGACATGTTGTCATGTGCAGTGAAATGAAGCACATTGGGGTATGATTTGTAGCATTTCCTCTGTAATAATTACGCCAGAACAGAAGTGAATTTTGAATAAATGACTTTCATGTGTACCAGCTGTAAGTAGTCATGTTACAGATATTGTGACATATTTAAGATTATTGATCATTAAGGAATGAGGTCCCCTTTTGTGAGGTTCCTTGTTTGCAGCTTTTGTGGATTTTTTATTATATATTTTCACTGCAGTTGGGTTCCCCTACCGATGCTGAGTTTAAGTGTTTTTACCATGTTTGGCTAATCTCCATTTAGCAACACCTTCACAGAGGCGGTGGCTCAACAGTCAAGTACCATGTATAACAATCAATAACACTCTAATAAATAAATTAATTAAAAGAGAACAATTTTCAATATATAAAAATATGACCATGCTTTTCTCTGATAGGTTTTTTTTCAGTTCTGAAGAAACTTTTGGTATTGGACTGGACTTCCCCATAATGAATTGATATACTCAAAGAATGGCACATGTTTTAATATCCATTTAATAGTTTTGTTGTCATGGGTAGTTTCTAAGGATGGGTATTTTTTCATTATTTTCTTTGGAAAGTATAATTATGCCCTGTTCTTCATAAATATATACATTTACACTGCAGCTACTTACTAAATAAAGGAGGAACATTTTCCATGTCTTCACCTTCATATTACCAGGTTCCTTTACAGTCTTTTCTATGTTAATTTAATTAGTACCCACAGTGCCTACTAACCCCTTTTCTTTAAACAAGAAACATCTTTATCAAATTATCACTTATGATGTAGGCAATCATACATTTATATAAAGTGTCCCTCTTTGATAGGCGCAGTCAGTGCTGATTTAGATCTGCTTATAACATAGACCATGTCTCTAGACCCTTAAGGGAACAAGGGTTGAACTTGGCTAGGCTTGTAAGGGCCCTAGGGCCATTAGCCTAGTAACCTCCTATAAACCCATAACCTATGAAAACAAACCATATTGACATAATCTTATTTGCAAGCATTATACATCACAAACCATATTGACATACTTTTAGTTGTAAACATTAAACACCAGTTATAATTTGCCCAGTCATTGTCAGTCAAACATTATATAGCTCATTCAAATCCTGCCTTCTTTTAAACCTTATTTCTCCCTTGTTATGGCATTTCAGAAGCCTTCGTCCATTAAGCTATACTGGTGTTTATGTGCATCACATACCATTTGATGAGTACCTAGTTGCTGAGACAGAGATTACCTGAACCTTCTTAAGATGAGATATTTAAACTCCTAACACATAGTTCTTTTCTTGTGTGCACGTCAAGTTTTTTTAAATGGAAACTTGAATGGAAAATTCTCTCCATCCCCATTTGAAGTAGACCATTATAAAATTAGTTGCTATTACCATATATTACTTTAGTTTAAGGTATGTGTTAATGCATGCTAACCTTCATAAAGTAACATCTATTAATAGCTAAATACCTAAATGCAGATTATCAAAAACACATATAATTTTACATTATTTTAAAATTAGAAAATCCCCTTCAATTAACTAAATCTTTGATTTTGTTCAATATTCCAATACCTAAATGTGTTCCCAGATCAAAATATTCCCTATTATGGACTTTAACTGTAGCACATAAAATAATTACTATGAACTGGAAGAATGAGACTTCGCCATTGATTAAAGAATTGTCTACAATCAAAATGAGAACGTAGAGAATCACTTTATATTACAACTCCTGGTTAAAAGTTATAGAGATATTTGAGAAACTTGACTGTAACCTGATATGAAACTGAAACATATTTTGAATGACTGATAATTGTTTGCGTGTAAGTAGATACCTTTGTAAGTAGTTTTATTGTATTTATTGTTATGAAGTTTTTCAATTTGAATGATTCATTTGTTCAAAAATTTTGTATCTAGTTTTTTCGAGTGATTAATTTGTTCAAAAAAATTATATCTACTTTCTTCTGTTATGAATTGTTATATACATATTTTTTAATTTTTAATAAAAATATTTGAGAACAGTAAACCCCCTGCATTTTATTGGCTTCCATCACTTTTAAGAAATAAGGTATGCCAACTGTTAAGTTAGGTTACTCCAAAATATGTATCTTGATTATGTTATTCTTCTCTTACTGATTATATATTGGGAAGCTCTACCATGAGTTCTTTATGGCCAGTTTAAAGAAATAAACTTACCTCAGCAAGAGCACATTTAGAGTAGACAGGCGAGCTATGGCATAGACATATGTGATTTCTTTAAAATTCCTCTGATATCTGGCTGTAGGCCCTGAATTAACATTCATATTGCAGTTGTTTGGCCAATGAGCTTCTCTTAACTGATAATGTAATGCTTCCATGTTTCAATAGTGTGTTTTAAAAGCTCTTTGGTGCAGTTAATTTGGTTACCTCTTTATTTTAACTTATTTGCTAGGGAAATTGAGTAAATTAGAATAGGCCTTTTCAGCCATGATCTAGGCTAAAGGCAAAGCAAATGAACAGTCCATAAGTAAATAAAACAGGAAGAAAAGTTCTTTTGGAAATGCGAGTTACAAGAAAAAATCGCAATGAACAAGAAGCACTAGCTGATGAAATGAAGTATTCATGTATACAGTGCAGTAAAACAGATTATTTGGAATAAACAAGGAAGTCCTAAGGTGAAGTGGTTGAGAAAACTCTTGTAGAACATGCCATTTGGCATAACAAATTAAATGACATATTTCTAACCTTTAATACCAGATGTTAATATAGGCATTAGATGCAATTTTGCTCCAGGAAAGCAAAAGCACCAAATCTTGGATTCTGTTTTTAGCCATATGATCAGCTTTAATCTAACCACACTATGAGTTTTTCTTTTGTGATTTTGACCTTTGCCCCTGAGTTTGACCTTGTTTTAAACTTATATGTTGCCCCTGTCACCCCACCAAAAATAGCCAAACTTATGTTAATAACTTAATGTAGCCATAGCTCTTAAAAGAGTTTTTTTTGCAACAGTATATGCCTCATCTACTCCTCCCTTGTCATGCTTTACAGACCTCTAGCCTTCAGTTTTCATATTAATGCATTCATTGGTGGTTGTGTTCATCTTCATCCCCTCAAATGTCAGTTCTGGAGGCTGCAGATCGATCACATAAGGAGTGCACCCTTTTGGGAGTGACAGTAGGTAGGCAATCACCTTAGGTAGTTATTTAGCTTAAAACACCTTCAATATAGTCTTACTGAATGGTTCTAGAAATACTGCATGTGAATGGCTGCTTCAGGGGAATTTCATGGCAATTTAGTGTAATAGCATTTATTTCCATCTTAATGTCAATATTTATGGGAAGCAATAGTAAGAACATCTGGTTTGCTAAGTGTTCACATGACCTGGAATCACTACTGAAAACACTTGGCTTCCCAAATATTCACATAATCTGGAAACACTAATAAAAACAGTTGGCTTGCTGTTCTGTCTCCATTAATAGCCATGCTTTGTAAATCATTTAAGATATTATTTGTGAGAGGAATACAAGATAGGAATGTACTCTGACATGCTTTAAGTATTTCTGACTATGAATAGTTTTTCATGAAGATGAGAGAAAATGTATATACTAGACTATAAACCACTTTGTTGCTAATCTTTCTTTTCAGAAGGGTTGAAATACTATTTGTAAACAATTTCTACAATCCTGTGTCATCATGAAATGATTATAAAAATGTCACAAGGTTCTACCAAAAATTAGGCACTTTCATGTTCATGTAATGAGTTTTGCTGCCATTATTATGCAGTTTCTCCTTATTTTTGATAAACTAGTATACCATACACCCTAACCAGATATCACAGAAATACAGAAGCTTTTGACAGAAAGGAACCTCAAGCCTGTTCATACCTATCCAGATGGTTCAGCCTTCTGTATCGCCAAATTCCTCTTGGGTGCTTTGATCATGTTGGAGCCCTTCCACAAAATTCTACCTGTGTCTTTTTCATGCAGGCTTAAACCTCATTACAGTATTTGGCATTCATCAATACTTCTGAATGGTGGTACATATATCTCACATTTTTTAACAGAAATATTGTATTCCTCCAATGTTTCCTTGCTTAATATAATGCCCAGTTTATTTTAATTTCTTTCTGTACAAAATTTCATTGCTACATACCTTATTGTGCTGCATTTATACATGTTGATGATATATTTACAAAGTAAACATTTTATTCCTGGTACTTTGCATCATAAAGCCGCCATTCTTTATGCTTTTGTCTTTTTGCCTCCTCCTTCCATTTAATGCTCTACTTAAAAACAAATCTCTAAAATGCGACATTGTAATGCATGTGAGGTCTTATTACTAATCATTGCCTGTTGCATACTGATACAAGCCCCTTTGCCTTCCTGCCCCTTCTGGTTCTAGCACGGTACTAGATACCCCTATTGCCACCTGTCTTACTGCACTGATGTACTATCTTATGTTAACAACTTCTTTCCAGTTTTGTGTTTATAACTAGCAACTCTAGCTTATGATACCCTGCACTGTCTGGGCCCAGTGGGAATTGTGTTTATTGATTTAAATATCTACTTAATGTAAAAAAAAAATGCAGAAAATAAAGTGATTTTATCATGGGACAGCACAGCATCTGTTGCAGTCTTTCTTCCCTTTATAGCTCATTTGCTCATTTTTGTCTTATGCTATGTCCATTGGTATCAATCATTTTTCTGTATGGAATGTACAGTTTTAGTTTCAGGTCAATGACTGCAATTATGTATTTATTTTTTATTTATTTTACATTTGTTGACTGGGTTAGTCCGACTGAGCTAAGTAGCCCTTTTTCAGCAGAGGCCTGGGCGCCACAGTTTTATATATCTTATATTTTGTATATGGAACACCACTCCTGATTTTATATTCTACTGAGGTGCCCACTTTCCGTTTTTCGACCTCTTTGTTTTCTCTCTACATATCTCTATGTTGGTTTACTATCAGTTAACCGATTGCAACTTTCATATGTGCGAAAATGTCGCACTATGTCAACACGAATACCACAATGTCGAACCATACACTAGCGAATGCAATACAGCATTCGCTATTGTAAGGTTCGACATTGTGGTACAGATTGTACTAAAGTGGGGATTGGGAAATGTACCCTTTCCCTCACTATAGTGTGATACCGGAGTTTGTATATTAAAGTATCAGGGGGGATGTGGGGGGTGCAGGGGGGCTTGCAAACATGTTATTTACTGTGCAACGGACAGTAATGTTGTTCCAGGAAGTGTGGTGACTTTCCAAAAATGTCGATTTTGACATTTTCAGAGATTATGTTTGCTATTTTGAACGTTCAATTATATGAGTTCCGACATTCTGGTTCGGGAAAATCGCAATTCGGCTGTCTTGTAATCGGTTAACTGATAGTAAACCCTCTATGTCTTTATATTTGCATACCTCGTGTTGTTATGTACTTTCCTTTCTTGATACTGTAACTTGCTTTTATATCTGAGTCTTTTTGTCTACATATCTAGAACCAGAACCGGATCATAATGAGAAAGATTATATACTTTATTTATTCCCTAAGGGGTGAAGGCTTGGTAGTGGATGTCCTCCTCCTCAAGTAATCATAACCGAAAGAGCAGTACCTTTTTTTTAACTATGCCTAACTCTCTATATCCCATCTAAACTGGTGTACAATGTACAGTGACATCACTATAAGAAGCAAGGGTTCATGTTTCCATGTACATGTCCATCTATAGATACCTGCCAGCACTGTTTGCCTGGAACACCTGAATAGTACAAGGCATTGCCCTCCACCAGTGTCTGTCAAACAGTCTAAGAACCCTCACTCTAACAATGAGAAAGGAGAACTGCCTATTAGCCATTCAAGTTCACCCTCAGGCCCATCCTGCAGGCCCCCAGGCCACTAATCACAGACTACGATCTAGTATCTAAGTTAGTCTGCCTCAAAACATTTAATCATTCATTTGATCATTGTATTAATACTGAAGCTTGGGCTTAAAGAACTGTTGTTTTCTGTTTATTTTAGACTGCTATATCTGTGACTCTTTCTCAGGCCCATGAAACTTACATTATGAGCAGTCGTATACTTACCAGGACACCCAGGACTGCAAAAATCTACTCTTTTGATCCTTCATTGTCTGAGACTAACCTTTCCAGATCACCCCTTCAATTTACTTTCAGTTTTGTCAGTACCTGAGACCTGCGTTCCCTTTAGAAATGCTAGTATTCACTTGTTTACTGTTAATGCCGCTTTTCACAATGTTTTCTCTGCATCCTACCTATTACTTTCTTCATGGACACAATGTCATTTGTCATTTTTCTCAATAGAAATTGTATAGTCATTCTCATGGGTCTACCACACTGGTGTTCGTATAGTCTGTCAATTATTGGTAGAAATACAGAAATAAAAAAAAGATGATGTGTAAGACTGTTACATTCCTATACAAATCCAATATATTTTGCAGGTTTTAGTGGTACTTACCTGTATATAGTCTGCGTGTTCACCTATAGCTTTGAATGCTGTATACATTACTTCTCTTTTTCCACCCCACTTCTGCATGATGCAGACAAACTGATTCTGAACTACAATGTCTTTCACACGCTGTATACTTTCTTGGTGCAACTCCTCTGTCACACCTGTGTCCCTCTCATGAAAATTACTCCTCCAGACAAAGGTGGCAGTCTGATCACATCCCATCAGCTCTTTAAAAGTATCCATCATGTATGCATCGTCTTCTGAGTTCCCATCAATTACCAAGATAATTTTCATATTGGGGTATGACAGCCTCTTGACAGATTCCAAACACTTGCGGAGGTAATCTGGGTCCTCTTGATAAGCAGCAATGCAAAGCACTGCATTCTTTGTAAGGTCGACATTCATTCCAAGAGTTTTATCTGTCCTTTTGTGCTCAAGGAAAGCAAAAAGGCTTTGAATGATGACATGCAGCGCCAGAATTGCCCCATAGACACCAAATGAAAAAAAGTAGTGATCCTCTTTAATGAAATTGTATCCTATGATGTATGCAGCAGTCAGACCGACTAGAATAGAGACTCCAACCAAGGTAGTAAAAATTATGCGTAGTATATTTTTGAAGCCAAGATTTCTGCAGTTCATCTGAAATAAAATAAAATGAAAATAAAATAATTACATTAGCTTCAGTTCCAGTAAACAGAAACTGCAGTAGTGTGTTTCATAGATCTACTGAAGAATTGCAACAGTTCAGATCATAGCTATACCTCTCGACTGTACAGATTTTCTCAGAATGTCCAGAATTCTGCCTCATATTTTTGGTCCATTTTTCATTAAATTGTGGTTTTCTGGTAAATTAGTGGCAAATCATTAAAGACTGAAGTTGGAAAATAATGACAGACATTTGAGTTTCATAGGATCATAGGAAGTTACTAGACTATTGGTCCTGAGGCCCTTATAAGCCTAACCGAGAGTTTAGCCCATGTCAACAAGTCAGCACCCAAAGCCCCTGTCCAGCAGGGATACAGGTGGAATCCCAGGGGTGTATTTTCTGTTTCCCATCTAGTTATCCAGGTTGTGTTTAAAAAGGGATAATGAGGTACTCTGCTTGACATAGAGAGGGAGCCTATTTCACAGGTGGGGAGTCTCTGGGACACAAATCTGTCCCACCAGCAAGTCCTGTTGATGTCACAGACCAGGTTTAGGTCACGCATGCAGGTTATTCGAGTGGAGCTTGACTTGTGGATATGCAGCAGTCCCATCAAGGCAGGGTCTGAGATTGCTTTGTATGACAAACAGAGGTCACCTCTGAGGTGTCTGTATGAAACTGAGAAGAGGGACAGGGTTTTTAGCCTGTTTTTGCAGGGTAGATGTTTGAGGCCCTGGATTCTCATGGTGAGGAACCTCTGTGGTCTCTCCAGCAGCTGCATGTGGTTTGTGAGGTACATCCCAAAGGGGGCATTGTACTCAATAATTGGCCTTATAAGGGAAGAATACAGGGATGTTATGACCTCCTTATTCCTGGATGAGATACCTTTACTTATGAGGTGGGCCATTTAGAAAGCTTTCTGTAAAACGAAAGCAACATGGTGGTCAAAAGTGAGGTTGCTATCAACGTGGATGCCCAAATCTTTCATGACTGATTGAATGCTTAGGACATTGTTATTGATGTGATAATATTTGTGGACATCACTATCCCCAAAGGGGATGATGATGCATTTTTGGCATTCAGCTTGAGGCCATGTTTCTGGCACCAGTCATTTGTTTGGGTGAGACCCTCTTGAAGGACGTCCACATCACTTGGGGAATTGATGACCACACCCAACTTGCACTCATCTGCAAACTTGGTTATTCATAGCCCTCTTGTTTTGGCTTGCACCTCAGAGAAGTATATCCCAAATAACAGAGGCCCCAAGACCGATCCCTGGGGTACGCCACTGGTTTCGGGTCTACTGCTTGAGGTGGCTTCCCCTATTTTGATTAGGTGGGTTTTGTCAGTGAGCCAGTTTGCTACCCATCTGGTAACATATGGATTGATGCCTAGTTGAGAGAGTTTATCTGTTATGCCCGAGTGGGGAATAGTGTCAAAGGCTTTGGCCAGGTTAAGGTAGGTGGTGTGCACAGTCTTCCCCTTGCCCATGGCTTTGGTGACTGTCTCAAAGAAGTCAACCAGATTTAGCAGACATGACCTCCCCTTGATGAAGCCAAACTGTGTGGGATCAAGTGTTTGGAGGTTGCCATTGTCCCTGTTAATGAGGTCCATGATAATTCATTCCATGCCCTTACGAATCAGACTAGTTAGGCTGATGGGTCTATAATTTCTCAGATTGGTGGATGCTCCACCTATGTGTAAAGGGATGACAGTGGCTGTCCTCCACTCAGCTGGAACAAAGCTGGTACTCAGGCTTTGGTTGAATAGGGTGCCTAGTGGTGCTGCAAGTTCATGCCTGAGTTCATGTTGGATGCAGCCTGGCATGTTATCAGGTCCCATGGATGCTGTATTTTTCGCCTTTGAAAGGACAATGATGACCTGTTCCCTAGAGATAAGGGGAGGGGAGCAGGTACTGTGGATGTCCTGATTTACTAATGGGGGGGACAGAGGGGTGAAGTTTTCACTGAATCTGTCAGTCAGTAGGTTGGCTATATCCACAGCATGTGTGTATGTGGTGTCCTTGACCAGCTTGTTTCAGACTTAATACCCTTCAGTAAATTCATAGGTTCATAGGTAATACCAGTTAATACTAATGCAGTACCTGCTATTCTATAAACATTCTAAGTTTGAAAGAGCAATATTTAAAAATTTTCCTATTTTTGGGCATTGGTCCCACTTTTATTTATAGCTTTGTTCAGATTTCTTGCTCTAAGAGGTTGAGAGGTATGATCATAGCTTTTTACTTGTTTGCTCAAGAATTAGTAACAAAACCAGAAATAATGAAGGGCAAAGACCCAAAACCAAAGGTGATTTTTAAATATTACTTGTGTTGACTTAACAAAGCTAATAGAACAATAAATTTTGGATCAACATGCGTTTCCCGAAGAAAGAGTAGTATGAATATCTTATGTCTGGTGTTACAGATTGACTTTAATCCTCAGTGATTTACTGACAAAATAATAATGAGCTACAAAGCAGAAATATGAGTTAGAATCATGGGACATTCTGCAAAATCAGGGACAGTTCAGAATATAATAATGAGCTACAAAGCAGAAATATGAGTTAGAATCATGGGACATTCTGCAAAATCAGGGACACTTCAGAGGTACGCTTCATATATAATAATGAGATGCAAAGCAAAAATATGAGTTAGAATCATGGGACATTCTGCAAAATCAGGGACAGTTCAGATATATAATAATGAGATGCAAAGCAAAAATATGAGTTAGAATCATGGGACATTCTGCAAAATCAGGGACAGTTCAGAGGTACGCTTCATATATAATAATGAGATACAAAGCAAAAATATGAGTTAGAATCATGGGACATTCTGCAAAATCAGGGACAGTTCAGAGGTATGCTTCATATCAGTGGCATTTTGTAATACAAAAGGCCACTGAGGTGGATGAACCATATTTAACATGAGCAGAGGAGCTCCTTTAAAAGAGACATAATTCGCAACTTGCTTGCTAATGTGGGAACTCATGGGTGTTAACATTATACTTTCCTCAATCTGTTATTTTTAACAAGGTAATTTTTGAAAATATGCTCCTGTGGTTCACTCCTACATAATAATAATAATAATAATAATAATAATAATAATAATAATAATAATAATAATAATAATAATAATAAAATATGACTTCCACAGCATTATACATGACAAACAATGGAGATGGGAACTTTGGGATTCAAACCCAGGTCGCTAGCTTTGCTCCTAAGTGTTTCAACCCCTGTGCTATATTGTTGTATAACTTGCACACTTTTATAGCAATTCATTAATAACTTAGTAACTTCCACAGTGTTTCATTAGCTGTTCTCTAACACTGTTTCTAAGTTGTTCATCAGTGCACAATTTGTAACTTATTAATACAGAATTTGTACTTTAAACTTATTAATACAGAATTTGTACTTAATCAATGCAGAGTTTGTGAATTTGTCAGATGTTCTTGATGTGGTACAGCAGTATAGATTACAAAGATGCCCAGTGTAAGCCTGCACCCCTTTTAGTCAATGTTTCAAGCTTTGGTTGTTAGACATCTTTTCTTCTTATGGGTAGCCTTTGACATCAAAAGTACATGCAGTATCTTTATGCAGCACACAGGATCCTGGATAGTTACATATCTGCATGTTACTATGGCAGTGAACTTAGATGACAAAGCAGATAATGGCCTTGTCCTGCCTTTTGACGTAACGTCTAATTACTTCTGTTGCAAAAGATCAGATCAAGTACTGGTGCAGATCTAACTGCCAGCCCCTTGATGGAGCCTACATCTACATAGACTCTCTCTGGGGTAACCAGTGGACTCTTTAAGTCATTCAAGCCTGTAGCACCTTTTTGTATATTTCCAGTTCACACTCATAGCTCCTTATGGAGTACAAACCTTTTCTGGGGGTCTGGCTTCTTTAAGAAACTTACCAGCTAATAACAGGCTGTGATGCGGTAGAGAAATGAGTCACTATCTGTCACTTATTTTTCACATTTTCATAGTTATATTCATATTTTCTTAACTGAGAATCCTACATGTTCTTGAGGGACATGATATGATATGATACAGTGAGATGCAGAAAAATTATTTGCCAATGACCAGCTATGTATCACTATCCTTGAAATATTGGTAGTAGTTATGAAAATAACATTTCCATATATACTTAATACTTCAAAAACAAGGGACTTAAATTGTTGAATGACAGTTGATATTTCAGATGTTGTTGAAGGAAACTGTCTTTAATATTTGCACTAAGAGTTGCACATCTTGAGAGACTCAGTTATATATATTGCTAATTATACAATTAAGCATATATTTTTATTTTTGTAAATATTTCAACCATCCATTCGCAGAGTAATTTATTCTTGTCATGGGAAAGATTATGTCTGATTAACAAAATTGTTCTAACAATATATATTTAGATGGTATGGTTCCCAAGATATGATAATTTGATAATGAAAGCTTAACAAAAAGTATAATTTGGGTTTTGTGTGTATTATAATACATTATAGTATTTATAGAATGACTATGAATGCAATTATTATCTCTGTAAATAACAGGACTTACTGATAACATTGCTAGCTGTGCAATTTTACTAGCTTTTACTGTGTTTTTCATTTAACCATCTTATGCTTTTTAAGTTTATTTTTTAGAAAATGCACTGGAATCCAAGCTGTGTACAGGCTGCTAGAGGTGTGATATTCTACATCATGTAGATGCTATTGACTTAAGCACAATGAATTCAAAATTCATAGAAGTTAGGCTTGGACAAAATGCAGGGACTTCAAAGCCTATCTTAACTATTTTCATAAAGAAGAAACAATTTCTGTTTAGAAAAACAAAGGCCATAAAGAAACAAAATGATCTCCACTTTGCTTACTTAAGAATCATATCAGGATATAATAGTTTTTACTGTAATAGTTTCAATGTTTAAAAAAATCCAAATTGTTTCTTAAGTATGAACATACTCAGTAAGGCAGCTTTCTGACTCTCAACTTGATTATGAATTTACAAACTGTTCCCTGAGCCTCATATATTGTTAAAATGAGTCACTAGCCCACTCTATTAAAATTAAGGCTAGTATGAATGGTTTGATATTAAAATAGTAAAAAAATCAGAGTAAGTCAAAATACAAATGATTAGTTATACAATGCAAAAAGGAAGGCCGTTAATTAGAAAAGCTCAAACTTTCCAGAAGAAATTGATATGTCCAGTTATTGAGTATATTAGAGAAAGCATAAGGCACAGAAATATTTGAAAACTCATGATTGTAGCATATGTTTTGTATCTAACAAAGAGGAAAACAAATGTATTTCTGTTTATAAATGATATTGCTAGAATGGGAAATGTGGTACCCCTTCCGAGAACAGAACTACATTTGTTTCAGTGATATCTAAGTGATGGCTACATTGCATATGTAGATGATTGGATGGGTGATGAAGTCTGCTTAGGATTTAGGAATCCAGGTTGGTGGCCATCAGTTTCTTGAGCCATTTTGTCAGGTAGCTTGCACAATGGAGTTTAGACAGATTTAGAAAAAAATATTCTTAAAAGTAAAAATAGTATGTCAGTTGGAATTCATCCTCTGAACACATTTACACCAAATGCCATTCAGCTGAAAAAATAGTTGAAAACGACTTACAGTGATCTCAAAAGAAGCTTTTCATGCTGGGAGGTGGGGGTGGGAGGCAGGCCACCATGTACCCTCATGTATAGGAAAACCCACCATACCCTCAACTTATATATATCAACTGAAAGGTCATAAAACAGCGGGGAAAAGTGCCACCTCTGTAATCACCATAGTTGTTTTTGGCTATTTTATTTCTACAAAGTGGCATTTGATGCAAATTTGCTCAGAAAGAATGCTAGAGTGATTGTCATGGTGAGTCAATGCTAACATGTGCACAAGGTTTAACTAAACAGGCTAGCTGGGCTAAAGCTGGGTTCCTACAAATTAATTTTCCATTCCAAAAGTGCAGTTTCATGCAAAACAAGCATATAGCACGTAACACAGTCACAGGTCAATAAGTACAGCTGATATACAAGGGTTTTAAATGGCTTTGTTTTAGTAACAAAAAAGTTGCAAATTATACTTTTACTTTAATATTCAAAGGTTCTGTAACAACTAGAGGATCTGCATTTCTGAGTTCTGTTTGTCATACTAAAATAGGCTATTTTTTCTTGATTCCTTGTAGATTATGTAAAAGATCTTGCTACCTATATAAATTAAGGAGCGGAAAGCTAAAGCAAAGCTTCTTCTCAGCTTAGTTATGACTTCTAGAATCTACCATTTCTCTGTAGGTCAAGTGCGCACATCTAATCATAATCATGGATCAGTCACCAGAGCTGTGGATGAAGGGAAGGTGGTTCATACAGCCTACCTTGATCTGGCCAAGGCCTTTGATACCATTCCCCACTGAGGAACCATAGAAAAACTCACTAAGCTAGGCATCAACCCCTATATCACTAGGTGGGTTGCAAACTGGCTCACAGACAGAACCAACAGTGTGAAAGTAGCTGACTTCAAGTCAGACTGCTGATCAGTCATGAGTGGAGTCCCACAGAGATCGGTCCTGGGTCCTCTCCTGTTTGGTATCTACTTCTCTGAAGTCCATGCCAACTCAAAGGGACTCTGGCTGACAAAGTTCGCAGACGATTGCAAGTTGGGAGCTATTATTAACTCCCCAAGTGATTTTGACATCCTACAGAAAGGCCTCACTGAGAAGAACAACTAGTGTCAGAATCATGGCCTTAAGCTCAATGCCAAAAAATGTGTCATCATCCCCTTTGGGAAAAACCTGGTTTCCATGAATTACCACATCGATGGTAGTCCACTGAACACAGAAGGTGTTATAAGAGATCTGGGAACACAGGTTGACAGCAACCTCTCTTTTGACCACCACATTGCCACTGTGGTCAAAAAGTCCTATGTGGCACATCTCATTACTAAAGGTTTTGCATCCAGGAAGAAAGAAGTCATTGTCTCCCTCTACTATTCCCTCATTAGGCCAATCATCGAGTACAATGCCCCATTTGACATGTACCTCACTAAACACCTGCAACAACTAGAGAGGCCACAAAAGTCCCTCACAAAGTGGATTCTAGGCATTAAACACTTGTCCTATATGGACAGACTCAAAAACCTCCAACTATTCTTTGTCTCATATCGTCTACTTAGAGGTGATCTCTGCTTGACTTACAAAGTCATGTCTGACCCAGCTCTGTTAGAAATGCTAAATCTAAAGAAATCCCAATCCCTGTGCATCACATGCTCCAGAGACCTCAACCTCATTACCACAATCAACATAATGTGCTGGAGGGACAGGTTCATAACCCAGAGACTGCCCATGCTATGGAACAGACTTCCTATACATGTCAAACAGAGCACCTCACTGGCCCTCTTCACAAGAAATCTTGATGAGTGGATGGAAAATAGAAAATTCACTCTGGGGATCACTCCAGTGGCTCTACACAACAGAAGCACTGGGAACTAAGGTCAGATGCCAGGGTAATCCTATGGGCTAGGCTTGTAAAGACTCCAGGGCCGTTAGCCTAATACACACCTATGAACCTATGAAATAAAACTAAAAGGCAAAGACCACACAAACTGCACACAGAGAAAATAAACTAATAAAAACAATAAAAGTGTCAGCCACAAAGCACCCTATACCTGTCAACCTCTTAGCTAAGAAATATGGACAAAGCCTGAAATACTGGGGAGACAAAGGCCAAAAATAGGGATGGATTTTAAATATTGCTCTTTTAAACTTAGAAAGTTGCTAGAATTATAGGATTTGTTTTAGCATGCATTGCTGAAGGATATGAAGTCTGAAACTCAAATGTATTTAATTATTTAGTAACTTCAATCCTTGGTGATATGCCAAAAAACCACAAACTTTATGAAGAACAGTCCAAAAATACAAGGCAAAAATCTGGACATTCTGCGAAAATTTGGACAGTTAAGAGGTATAATCAGCTATAAAAAATTATTGTTAGGTTAAGTACTTTCATCCTTTCTTATAAGGACTTCATCAGAATAACACAGACTGAAACAAGCAGACATTTATGAGTCACATAAAAATTATATAACAAATAATAATGTAATACAATCAAACAGAATGAAACCTAATATCAAACAAATCAAATCCAAATTAAGCAACAGAGCCACAAATGGAAATATTTTGTCTTATAATTTGTATAAAAATTATTACAATTTAGCACTTCTCAAGTTTTGAACTACTACTGATAGACAAGTTGTCATTTAAACCACTTCTAGCATTTAATGCTTCTCAACAGGGATAAATGAAACCTTTCAGGAGCTCTCTTCATTGACCTTATGGTAGCATTTGATCTAATTGTCCATTTTTCTGCTCCTTCACTCCCTACAAGAAATTGAGAAATTGGGGTTAGCCCCAGCACTATCACCTGGTTCCAACATTTCTTAACATACAGATATTTCAGAGTCAAAATAACCCCATCTCTATCGTCACCAGAACCCCTCACCAGAGGAGTGTCCCAGAGAGCCGTACTTGCCCAACCTTTGTTTTCAGTCTTTATTAACAAGCTGCCATCTGAACTCCCTAACCTTCCTAGCACTCTTTATGCAGATGACACGGTTACTCTTTGATCCAGTTTATCACATTCGGCTGTTCAAACCCGGCTTCAAGTCTGACCTCTACTCCCTTAATTCTTGGATAAATAACCATAAGCTATTCCTAAACTCCTCTAAAACAAAAAGTATGACACCTGTAAGTTCACATAAGCTGAAAAACACTCTTAAAATCTCAAAATTGCAGATGTCAATGGTTGCCCAATAGAAACAATCTCATACTTTAAATACTTAGGTTTATGGCTAGACCAGTCACTTAACTTCCAAAATCACATTGAAAATACTGGTATAAAGATCAGTTCTGTTTTATTCTGGTTCTAGAAGATATCTTCCTTTCTCTGTAGACCAGCTAGAGCTGCAATAGACCCCCTTCTCAACTTGAATATGGGGCTCACATCATAGCCATAGCCTTTAAAAAAATCATCCACTTTACCATCTTTTGAAAACAAAATCTGTTGATTCATTTCCAATTCCTCCCCTCAGGAACACCACTGCATCACCATCTTCAAGGCCAAATGGCTACCAGTTTCCTACAGAGTTGAGATATTCCTAGGATCTCTTGTTTTCAAACTACTTCAAAAAGGTGCCTTTCCACCTCTTGCAGCCAGACTCCATAATAAATCCACAACTACAGCCTCCTCAACCTCCAGCAATTAATTCCCTCACTCCAGACACCCCAAACTAAACTGCATGGTATTGACAATTCCTTCTCCATCCTTGCACCCAAACTCTGTCAATGCCTCCCCCATCACCTTAAAGAAGTCTTCTCTTTCCTCACCTTCAGAGCTCAACTCAAAGGACACCTTCATCAAAAATATGACTACAAGTACTTTTCCATCAGACAAATAACCTAACTCTCTTCTCACCTATATCATCTCTACTCTGGCCCTGTGTTCTCACCTGTTGATTCTCCCCCTCTCATCTTTACTACTAAAATTTATTTATATTTGATTTTGTACTCTGCTAATATTATTTATGTACTGTCTATGGGATTATATACCTTCTGTGATTACTCTGTGTGTGTGAATTTGTTCTATTTTCTTTTTTGTGACTCTCTTCGCCTGAGCTGTGCCTGCAAATGGTTTATAGTGATCAGTGTATTACCCCAGTAAGCAAACTAAAATAAATAAAATAAACAGTAACACCAAGGATGTTTAGTTAGCTAGCTAGCTGATTTTCTTGTGATGCATTTTATGTGGGCAAAACTGAAAGGTAGCTACACAAACACTTTATGAACATATTTATGATAGTAAGAGAAAGGGTACAAATAATGCCATTGGTAAAAATGCTAAGTCTCACATGAAATTTAATATTTTTTATGTTTATACTAGGAAAGGTAGCTGTGAAAGTGAGGGGTGAATCATGGGAGACAATATAAGAATACAGGGAAATAGTGTGGCACAGTTTTCCTAAATACAGAAAATATTAGAATGGCCTTTATTGCAATTACATGTCTAATCCAGTGATGATCCCAGCTATTCTAATTTCATCCCACTAAGTAGCACCTGATTCATAAATACTTATATGTCCATGTACATATAACAGCATAATAATGCACCTGTCTATGTATGGACACTGGCACTAAATGATTGTCACTGTTGAAGCGGCACCATAACCTCATGTGCAGAAATGGGAAAAAGAGGCTGTGTGGATGGATGGACAGGTGGATGGATGGATGGACAGGTGGATGGCTGGATGGATGGACATGACAGCATCATTGGTAGGATTGCAGTAATTATCATAACTGTGATGGACTATACAGTTGTGTACATCTTCGCAATACTTCAGAGTTGTGATAATACTTGTAGAAGTATGTAAGTTCAGAGAATAGCTGCTGATTTGTCTAAATTTAATTTTGGGAATGGTGGCTGAAATAGAGACTGGTGAATATACTAAATAGCTATAATATAATAATGCATCAGCAGCAGCAAAGTGATCAGTTTATGTTTCATCTATGTGCATGTTAATCTAGTTCTGTAAAATTATTATTTTAATCTAGTTATATAACAATATTATATATACTGTTAAAGAATGTAATGTATATACAGTATGATGATCTGTTAGAATGTTATACTGCAGTATAACTTGAAAGACTATACAACCGTTTTTGAGCAGATTGACTGAAATTATGACTTCTACTTTTGAAAAATGCTCATTTTGGGGGGGAAAAATAATACTTGGATAGGAATATGTATATTTAAATATACTGACAATATCTGTCATTAGTTGAAGTCAACAAATCCATTTAAAGTTATCCCCCCCAAAAAAAAAATACTTGCGGAAAACTAAAACCAAAACAAGGCTACACTACTATTCATTAAGGTATTCCACTCTGGTGGTTCCAGAAGAGCATCAAGCAGAATGTGTCTGGGTCCTGGTCTCCCACACCAGTGATGAGGGCTTCATACTATGATAGTAAAGTAATGTCTTTTGTGTCTGGGTCCTGCTCCCTGACACCAGTGCTACAGGATTCCTACTATGATAGTAAAGTAATGTCTTTTGTGTCTGGGTCATGCTCCCTGACACCAGTGCTGCAGGATTCCTACTATGATAGTAAAGTAATGTCTTTTGTGTCTGGGTCATGCTCTCTCACACCAGTGCTGCGAGCTTCCTACTATGATAGTAAAGTGATGTCTTTTGTGTCTGGGTCCTGCTCACCCACACCAGTGCTGCGGGCTTCCTACTATGATAGTAAAGTAATGTCTTTTGTGTCTGGGTCCTGCTCCCTGACACCAGTGCTACAGGATTCCTACTATGATAATAAAGTAATGTCTTTTGTGTCTGGGTCCTGCTCCCTGACACCAGTGCTGCAGGATTCCTACTATGATAGTAAAGTAATGTCTTTTGTGTCTGGGTCATGCACTCCCACATCAGTGCTGTGGGCTTCCTACTATGATAGTAAAGTAATGTTTTTTGTGTCTGGATCCTACTCCCCCACACCAGTGCTGAGGGCCTCATACTATGACAGTAAAGTAATGTCTTTTGTGTCTGGGTCCTGCTGTCCCACACCAGTGCTGCTGGCTTCCTACTATGATAGTAAAGTGATGTCTTTTGTGTCTGAGTCCTGCTCCCCGACACCAGTGCTGCAGGATTCCTACTATGATAGTAAAGTAATGTCTTTTGTGTCTGGGTCCTGCACTCCCACATCAGTACTGCGGGCTTCCTACTATGATAGTAAAGTGATGTCTTTTGTCTCTAGGTCCTGCACTCCCACACCAGTGGTGTAGGCTTCCTACTATGATAGTAAAGTGATGTCTTTTGTCTCTAGGTCCTGCACTCCTACACCAGTGCTGCGGGCTTCCTACTATGATAGTAAAGTAATGTATTTTGTGTCTGGGTCCTGCTCTCCCAGTCCCACACCAGTGCTGCGAGCTTTCTACTATGATATTAAAGTAATGTTTTTTGTGTCTGGATCCTACTCCCCCACACCAGTGCTGGGGGCCTCATACTATGACAGTAAAGTAATGTCTTTTGTTTCTGGGTCCTGCTGTCCCACACCAGAGCTGCCGGCTTCCTACTATGATAGTAAAGTGATGTATTTTATGTCTGGGTCCTGCTGTCCCACACCAGTGCTGCAGGCTTCCTACTATGATATGTAGTATTATTATTTAACTGACATTTCTCTTTTTCTTTATGCATGACGATGTCTTCTCCTCCCTATATACTCCATGAACAGGGATAAGTGTAGCTGTTCAACCAAATAAAATAAATTTAATTATGCTGTAATATCCTTATCACAAGATATCATTTTACTTATATGATTTATACCCTACCACCTGATTACATTTCTGTGTTTGGAGTACAATTTTGTTACTGACTCGTGCAAATGTGTGTTTGAATCTTGTTAAAGCACTGCAAATGCCAATATCCTAACCGCTTTGTAAAGAGTGTTTAGAATATATGAGGGTGGCTTTTTTATGTTTTGCATTAAATTAGAATATTAAAATTTTGTTTAAAACAATCTGCATGCCATTTAAACTCTGCATGCCTGTATTGTTTCTTGTTCCAGAATAATCGCATAACAAACTTTCAAAATACATTTTATGTTTTTTTTTCCTAAGATTATGAAAATTAGTTTAAATTTTTGGCTTACATATATACCTGTAAGACAGATAGATGTGAGTACTGGGCTTAGTATCATTTGAGAAGTTCTTACTAAGTTCTAGGTTTTCCTTAAGTAGATTCAATAAGCATTATATACCGTTCCTTGTTATCATTAAAAATATACATGTAGGCAATATTTTCTAACTAAAATTACACATATATAAAAATAAAATAAACTGCACTCACTATACTAGATTTTTACTCTTCCAGCAGACTTTCAGAAAACTATGCTGTCTACTTAAGCAAGCATGTTTGATAACAAGCTGCTGAGTTACATGTGTCACAGCTAATGAAGCACACAGGTTAGTATGTTTTATTCCTACAGCCTTTATCGAATATTGCTACAGCAAATTACTTATTATTACGCTTTATATGAAAGATCATTGCAGCAGTGGAAGAAATGTAGTAACTACTTTTTTTATGCAAAAGTCATAAAACAGTTACAGTGTGATAAAAGACTGTTTGATATTACCTTCTTCATTGAATGTCTTTCAGGTAAATATTGCTGAAAAGTTATTGATCCATAAAAACTCTGGAATGAGATATAAAAAGAAAACTGTTTAAGTGTTGCTACTGGCTGATATGAAATCATCAAGTAGAAAAATATAAAATGATTTTTAATAATTCTAGCAACACAGTGTGTCTTTGCCGTGTAGTTACTCTATGATATTACATATTGTGTTACATCAGAGAATCTGCTTACTCCATGGCATATCATGCCACATATAAATCTTGCAAGAAATTCTGTAAAGAAATGTGGAATAACATTCACATTATATATTAAAACAGTTTTAAGCTTCATCATTCACAATTATGCTTGAAATCTGTGCTTATATTTTGTCCCTGGTGAGAGAAGGAGCAGAGTGCATTGATTCCTGACTATTTCTGGTTGGGGAGTGATTGTCTGTGCTTAATGTTCCTGATTGGTCTGGTTGCTATTCAAGGCATCTTTCAGGAAAAGGCTACAAGCCTACAGACCCTTGCATCATCTGGGACAAGACTGTGGATCACCAAACAGGCTGCGGCCTACTTCTCTTCTTGGGATTGGTGCTAACATTTTGCTTCTGGTGAGAGAAGAAGCAAAGGAGTATTGAATCCAACAGAGTGAAGCTGTGGTGAGGTCAGCATTAGTAGTAGCCAGGCAGTAGCCATTCATGCGACTCCCCTCTTTTCATCATTCTTGACAAGCTAATTCTTTGTTTTCAGTAAGTAGTGCTTGATTCGTTTCTAACTTCAGAATATCTGCCTAAATAGTTCATCCTTAATTTTTCAGGGTCTACGTATTAGTTTCCCCTCAAGTGTTTGGCAGTGCTCTGTACAGACTCAGACACCCTGAGTGACATTTTTCCTATAAAAGCACAACTGAAATTTCTCCAATACCTAGTTGCACACAGGTAGGGTTGCCAGCTTTCTTTGTGGCTAAAACCGGACTAAGGTCACGCCCCTTGCAGCACCCATAACCCCGCCCATTCCCACCCCTCTCCCACCCATGCCCCACCCATTTTGTGACCTCATCACGGCATGGGAACGCCCTCTTTTTCTATTCTGGATGCCTGCTTTCAGCCGATTTCTCCCCAGTTGCCATAAACACAGTTAGAAACTCTCACTCTGCATACTGTCTTGTGCTTTATTCTACAGTTATTACAGATATTTGGATTTAATTTAAAATATTTATTTCAAATTTTATAGCAGAAACTACTGATACACATATGCCAAACAAAGCAATACAGTCTCACAGTAAAAACAGACTTAGCATTAAAACTACTCTGCCTTTAAATCTCACATTCATCTAAACAGCATTGCACATTGTTTTCCCAAGTTTGGGATGATAACATTTTAAAATGTTCTAAGAAATGACAGTATTAACAGCAATCATATCTTACATCAATAACAGACCTGAAAATGTATAGCATGGTCTGAAAATACATGTTTAGTATAAAACAATACATAATGACACAATTGGTCTTGCAGCTTTTGAAAAATGAAGTGTAATATTGTATATTGAATTTTACCTCACCCATTCTTGAACATCTTTCAGTAGTATTTATCATTTGTACCATTTTGAATCAAATTCTGACAGGTTTTGTGCTTCATTTTTAATGGGAAGTGTGTGTGACACTGATTCATTGCCATTCTATGTTTTTTATTAGTGTCGCTTTGGATTGCTTACTCTAAAACGGACACCATTCCTGTCACACACACACACTTAAGAAATGAACCAAATCCCAGATGTTTACTTCTTGCCAATCCCAAAGTATATACAATTATATAAATTAGCCACACAGGAACGATAACCTTAGCCACAATACTCAATAGGAACAAGGGAAGGTAACAACTTCCTGGAACACTACCAAGCTTTCTGCATACACACCATCATTCCACTGAAGCAAAACTTGAATTGAGCAACTTCTGGGCATTACCCTCCCTATCATAGGCGACAACAACTAGAAGTCATCTCTGTTATATTATTACAGTCCCCATTGCTCTCCTTTGAAATACCACTGAGTCTTACCTTAACTCGCATATGCTTTTTGTGAAGCCTTGGTGTGCCTATGCTACAGGACTGAACCATCAATCACAGAAAAAAGGGGAGTGTACAAAGTACACAAAGCTCATACCAATATTTTAGAAGAACGAACAATGTAGGATTTTCGTCACAAACTGTAAGTAAGCGCAACAAATGGAGAATGGAAGACAGGGACAAAGTGCCGTTGGAAAGGGGAGGCGGAAAACTAAACTGGACAAAAGAATGCAGATCAAGTGCTTAAAAGGTTAATGAAGACTGAATTATCCTCATGAGATATACAGAATGTTTAAACAGCACATGCAAAGCTGAAAAGGCTACAGAGCTATGTCTGTTGATGCAAAAGGAGAAAAATCCAAGGAAAGACAAACTGTAGGCCAAGGAAAGACAAACAGAGCCTGTAGCCTACAGTACTACTCATACCTCTCAACTGTACAGATTCACAGAATGTCTAGATTTTTACCTCAATTTTTTTTTCATAAAACTGTGGTTTTCTGGCAAATTTGTGGCATATCATTAAAGATTTCAGTTAAAAAATAATGACATACATTTGAGTTTCAGGCTTTATACTCTTCAGAAAAATAATGCTAATTCAAAACCTGTTACTATATCAACTTTCTGTTACTATATCAACTTTCTAAGTAAAGTTTGTAAAAGAAATACTTAAAAATGTCCTTATTTTGTGGCCTTTATCCCCTTTTATGTATGGCTTTGTCCAGATTTCTTGTTCTAAGAGGTTGAGAGGTATGACTACAATCTAACATATGGATTGTGCAGACAATATTTAATAAGATTGTCCAAAAAAAAAATCACAGGTTCTTACTCCGCTTCCTTGAGACATCTCAAGCAAAAGATCAGGCAAGCATTGCAAGTCTAAAACCTAAGGAAAAAAGCCAGCAGTGAAATGTGACCCATTACACAGAGCTAAGAGCAAGAACTTAGAGAAATACAAAAAATGTATTCCAAAACACTTACATCCAGCACTTCTTGGTCACAATCATTTGAACTTCAAAGCCAGATGATGCCATTGAAATGGACCTCTATTGCAGCAGCACACCAGACAGAGTGGTGCTCAGCCATCATAATAGTATCCTTGGTGGAGTGACCTACTTGGGACATTCTTGACCAATGTAATGGAACACACATACAAGGAATTGATTACATTTTTTATCATATCCCTTGCATGAATCATTCAGAGCTTTTCTGTCTTAAGGGGAACAGATAATTCAGAAAGCAGAGAAGAAACTCGTAAAGTGAGACAGTGCTTATAAAAAAGCCACACATTATCACATGACTGCATTTAAAAAAGCCACAACACACATGACTGACTGCAGGTGTTGAAATCTGCTTCCAAACTACAAACTTTGCAGCATGCATCAAAACAGCATCTTTCTTTGTACAGTGTCAGAACAATACAATGGCAAATGGACATAGTCTTAACATTAATTATAATAATCAAGTTTGTTCATCAAATGCATACCAGGAAAAGCTTATGAGGCAGGATGCCCTTGCTTACTTCTAAGCAAAGTAAACAAGGAAAAAAGCCTGCATCTCAGCCTCATGGTAAGGGAATGAGCACTGCATTTAGACAATCTGTCAAAGTCTAGATGATAAACAAGGCAGTTACTGTCACTGAGGTCACATCTGGAAAGCTTTATTCTGACCACAGAATCACTATGCAGTTCAGGCATCCAGTTGTTTTTGCTTTTAGGTAGTCAAGTACAGTCTCAAGTTAAGTCTTTTCAGGAGCCTTGCCCTGGCTACACCTGCCCCCCCCTCCTTTAATATACATACATATGGAACAGGTACACAACTCTGTTGCACAGGGTTAACAATATGCTTCACGAATCATGGAACTCACCCCAACGCTATAACCAACGCACGAGATAAAACACCTTGTTTACTGCCACTACGATCAAAGTTGAACTCTTGTTGCTCGCTTGCATAGTTGCATTCTGAAAATGCTGCCTTTAAATGCTGGCTTCTGCTTCCCGCTCGCACTACCGGAAGTGAGCTCCTTGAGCTCAATTCCGACAGGCTGGTAGCCCTGAGGGACCTGATGTCATTGCGCACGTGATGACATCAGCGTCAGTGCCGCAAAATTTAAAAAAAAAAAAAGTCCGGTTTTGAATGAAATTTCTAACCGGACAACTTTTCAAAAAACCGGACAGTCCGGTCAAAAACCGGACATCTGGCAACCCTACACACAGGACACCTAGTTTGCAGTGACAAGCACTATCCACATAGTTGCAAACCAGATACTCCTGAAAGTGATCGATATTCTCACTACAGCTATCTAATCAATAAAAAAGGGTCTGTGGCCATGGATATGAACTTTCCTACTGTCTCCATTATCAGCTTGGTGGATATGGGCATCCTGAGGCAATATAGATATTGCCTCATGTTTACTGACAACTAGTTAATTCTCAAACAAACTGATACACAATGTCACTGGAGGCAAAGCTCTCACATAAAAGCACTCCTAATGTCAATAAGGTTGTCAGTAGTACACATGCTGTACCCATCGCACACAATTCAAAGCAGACATATCGGCCCACATATGCTGAGGCACTTAAATGTAATTTTCCTAAACCACAAAGATGTCCTACATGAAGTACACAAATACCCTCAGCAGCCCCAAATGCATTCTTTCAAAACAACACCCACATCAATACATAGATCTATATCTCATGGAGCCTCTACCTCTAAGCCCATAAGACAAGGCACCACACAATCCAATATTCCAGTCATTGGAGACTCCATTGTGAGATACACTGATGTCCTTCTTACCAGGCTGAGTAAGGAGAAAGTCACGGTCGGTTGCTTATCAAGGCTAGGATCCACCACATTACCCATGCACTCAGGTCATTGGACCACAGTTACCAATATGACTCAGTCATAGTCCATGTGGGAGTGAATGACCGGAGATGTACCTCCCTAGACTATGTGAAGAGAGAGACATCATGGAGCTCCCGGAGTATGTGTCCCAGGCTGGTGTGAGCCTAGCATCGAGCAGCATTTTACCTTCTCCAAGAATGATGCCACAATACAAGCAAAAGATGATTGACTTTAATAACTGACTTAGTTTCTGGTGTCATTCTAAGGGGGTTGCAATATTTGTCAGCATGGAAGGAGATGATCAACAGACCATGATGCTTTGCCAGAGATGATATGCACCTCTCCCATGTAGGCTTTTGAATATTAGCTAAGGCAGTGTCTTCCCCCATAGTGCCTTTTTTAGGCAGTGTCAAACTGAAAGTACGTCCGACATAGCAAATCAAAACCAAGAAAATCTAAAGGTATTACTGCTCAGTGCTAGGAGTGTAAACAAAAAACTCCACTCCCTAGAAGCTCTCTTTACCCTAGAGAATGCTGACATCTGTGCAGTTACTGAGACATGGTTTAAAGCCGCGGAGAGCATACCAACAGTGCAAGGTTATAACACCTTCCACACATTTAGACCAGCTACTTCACATGCAGGGAATAAAGGTGCAGGTGTCTCTATTTACATCAAAAATAAATATACTTCAAGGCTGGTCAAACAGGGCAATGCACTTGAGCTGCTTCATGTTCAAATCACCATAGATAAAATCCAATACCACCTCCTTGCAAGCTATAGGTTTCCCTCCATGACCCATGAAACCCATACCATGTATTTAAGCTTACTAGAAACACTAACCATCTAACCCAATACCATATTCAAAGGTGACTTTAATTACCCTTCTATTAACTGGGAATCCTATACAACACCAAATGTACATGCACAGAGATTCCTGAATTTTTTAAACACAAACTCCCTGGGCCAGATAGTAAATACACCAACCAGGGGTGCAAACATACCGGACCTGGTCCTCACTAATATGGGAGAGTGCTGCACACCCCCTACTGTAATGCCTTCCCTGGTAAGGTCAGACCACAAAATGGTCTCCTTTAAAGTAAAAATAAAACCTGGACGCTCAGCTAAACCTGGAATAGCCAGGAACTATTCTAAGGCTAACCTCCTGCTATTAAGTGAGAACCTGGCAAAATTTCAAGCCCCCATTAACCCTGTGAACACTGCTGCCTATGCAGAACTATTCACAGAAACCCTATACAAGCATGTTAATAGCTGCATAGAGGCAGCTGTACTCACCATGAAGAATTACAGAACTAACTCAAAAAACAAGCCACCCTGGTGGAATCATAAAATCAATAGACTGTATAACAGGAAGAAAATCATGGCAAAAATTAGGAGATGCAGCACCCAGAAGGATAAAAACACTCTCATCAAACTAAACAAACAACTCAAGAGTACAAATAAAGTCTACCAAAGCCAAGTTTGAGGTAAGTTTGGTCTCCCAGGCCAAGGACAACCACAAAGCATTCTTTAGCTATGTCCACAACCTCAAAGGCAATACACAATTGTGTGCAGAGCTCATTGTCAATGGCGTCACCTATACTGAGCCAGAAGATATAACAGACCTCCTGGTTGATAAATTCAGCTCCAACTTTACCCCTCTCTCCCCGTCAACCCTCCCTCAGGAAATATCATCAAATTAACTCCCCCTTCTATCACTAGGGAACAGGTTCTTAATGCTGTCTCTAAGACCAAGAACACCGCATCAATGGGCCCAGACAATATCCCAGGATGCCTTCTAAATAGCATGGAACATGATATATCAGGGCCTCTGGAATTACTCTTTAACTGTAGCCTCCAAACAGGCTTTGTGCCTCATGAATGAAGAAAGTCAACAGTTATTTCTCTGCACAAGGTTGGGCCATCTACAGACCCTGGAAACTACAGACCTATACATTTCACTAGTCTTGTATGTAAAGCCATGGAAAGAATTAGCATGCAGGTGATCAACAGAGATATAGTAAACCTCCAGACACTGGACCCAACCCAGTTTGGTTTCATCAAGGGCAGATCATGCCTACTCAACCTGGTGGACTTCTTCGAGAAGGTCACCAAAGCAATGGATGAGGGTAAAATGGTTCACACTGCCTACCTTGACCTTGCCAAGGCATTTGACACAATACCCCACTATGGCATTGCTGACAAACTCAAGAGGTTAGGTACAAACCTGTATGTCACCCAGTGGATAGCCAACTGGCTCACAGATAGGACCCAGGAAGTTAGAACTGGGGAGTTCACCTCTACAAAGAGGCCAGTCACAAGTGGAGTCCCTCAAGGATCAGTCCTTGGATCGCTCCTTTTTGGCATTTACTTCTCAGAAGTCAAGGCCAATGTCAGTGGTCTCTGGCTTGTCTAGGCAATTCTGATTGTGTATCAAAGCTCAAAAAAATAATTTTCTTAGTTACACCAATTTGCTCGCCCAGTATTTCTGACAGAGTAGTCTGGTATACTCAAAAAATATGTTCCCAATTGCCTCTTTCTTCCCCATCATCCCTCCAACATTTGTAATTTACCCAAGGAAAAATTCTTTGGAATCTGCTTGGGGTATAAAAATGCCTATGCAAATACTTTCAAGGAAAAATCTTAACTCTCCTAGACTTTGTTGCAGATTTGGAAGCCATACATATATCCTCCTATTGATTCTCTGTGAATTGTTTATTCAATCTCTTTTCAAATCCTTTATAGATCTCCTCAGATTGATTCCTACAGTTATCATGAAATATTATATATGGAAAATATATAACTTGTCATCCACGGGATACGCCACAGCACTAAACACCAAAATTTCAACGTTAAGAGTTATTATGCCAAAGTAAAATAAAATAAGATAAGCGTGAAATCAACTTGAACAGATTTTATTGTGCACAGTTAGCGCTTTCACCTCTAGGGCTTCTTCAGACTTAGTAACAAAATTAAAAATCGAGCTTTAAATACATTATCATTCATTACATCATTTCCTGTTAACATGTTTAAAAAACGAATATCCATAACTTTATAAAAACATATATAAATGCATAAACACAAACATAAATATATATATATATATATATATATATATATATATATATATGTATGAAGATGTGTGAAAAATTCATCAATAAAAATGTACACACATTTATTCTTTCGTATACGTAGAAATCTTTGCATATATTCTAAAAACATAGGTTTGGTTATTGGTGACTTTTTACGTTATTTTAAATATTATACATGGTCTACTCATTATCTCCTTTTTAACAGCAGCTTCTGTTCTAGGTTCTACTGAAAGCTCTACCAGTGTTGGTCTTTCACGTAGAGTCCCCCATAATTTTCTTTATACCTATACTCTGATATCATATCTTGATAGGGAAGGCAATCTCTAGCCTGCAGTCCAAACGTATTCTTGGCCTTTTTCTATTACCTTTCCCTCTCTAATTATTTGCTCCCGATGCCTTAGTGTCTTTGCCAGTTTCCACCAGTAAATTCCAACCCCCTCTTGCCTAGTCTCTGTAGCACTAGTTGCAGTCATCCCTATTTGCAGAATCTCCTTTCTCCATTCCCATGTTGGCTTAGTTCTTTGAATGCTTTCTGTTTCTTTATGAATATAATATTCTGTATGGTTATTGTTATTCTCCTTATGGCTCTGCATCCAAAATCCCAGTCTCTCCTTATTTCTTGAGCTTCCCCCTTGTTTCACCATCATCCCTTTCCACTTCATAGGTTCATAGATAAGTACTAAGCTAACTGCCCTTGCAAGCCATTTTAAGCCTAGCCAATTATCCCTTGCGAGACGCAAACCCTGCACCTTGTGTTTGTAAGGCAAACACCTTAACCATTAGGCCACCCTCCCAACCCTTTGAATTATAGCTTTGTACTTGTGCTATGCATAGGAGCCTTGATTGGATGATATACTCCCTTCAGATCAGGTAGTCCCAAAGAAGAAGGAAAGAGAGCGGAAAAATGAAACTGGTGTAGATAATTGCAATACTCTTTGTTTTGCAGTGTTTTGCTGAATTTTAAAGTATTGTGCATGCCTAAGCAAGCAGCTTTATTGTTGATTTCACATTGCATCTGGCATTGAATTGTTACTAACTCAGCTGAATGATGCCTCCGAAGTTCAGCTACTCAGAATAAATGGAAAGGCGAGTTTTTAAGTACTTTTCTTCTCTTTCTCTGAGCTTGTGTGATCTCAGAGGTAGTATACTTAGAGAACAAGGTAAGACATTGCAGCACCCATCCTTGCAAAATGATATTATTTAAGATTGTGCAATGATGGCTTTGCCAACTTTCTTGTTTTTGTGACATTTTGAATTTTAAATGTTTATTCACATTATTTTGAATCTCATTCTGGTGAGACTAACTGTTTTGCTATGGACCAATTATAGAGAGATGCACTAAAACTGGAAAGGAAAAATAATAAATCTAATAATGGCCTGTATTGAACACAGAAGACAAGTTTGATACATATATGTGTATGTATGCATGTGCGCATTTTTGAATCCTTTAAAGAAATTGTGATGCACAGGATCTTGTTTCTGTGAAGGGAGGATAAGGAATTATTAAGACAGGATCAATTAACCTTAGAAGCAGATATGATACGTGCACATTTGCAATGCCTTCCGAATGCAGGCACTAGTCTAGTAAATATAGTGTTTATTTGACTACTTGACCTTGTTATTTGCTTTACTTTATTTATTTATTACTGCCAAACATTCAGACATTTTATGGAAGCTGCAAGAAAGAAGGATAAATCTTAGTTATATTTCATAGGCTGGTTCCTTTATATAATCATCATGCTAGGCCTTAAAAACAAGGCTTTGACCGGAGAATCTGAATAGCACAGAGAGTTCTGAATATTTTAAAATCTAGATGTTGCTGATTGAAAGAAAAAATGAGAAACACCAAGCTAGGTAGGAAAGGGATATGTTAAGTTATTGAAAATAAGACTGAGGTTTGGTGTTATTATATTTGATCAAAACGTACAGTTAGGCCTTAATAAAAGACCAAATACGTACTGTAGATGGTGATATACTGGTGATAGAAGGTAACAATCCTGCCTTAAACCAGGGCAGGACTCCATAACAACTAAAATCAGGAAATGGGCTTCCACTATGTCTTCTCTAGTTTAACTAGATCAAAGCTTTAAATGGATTTAACAAACCAGATAAAACATAAACTAGACAAAAAATTGTAGCGGGGCAAACCCCTGTGTCCCCTTACATATACTCATTTCACAACTGCACAATTGCAGAGAAATGAAAAGCCCTAAGACTTTGACATACAAACAGAAAATGCAGTGGCAGTGATTGTTTATTCAGTACAGTGACTGAGGAGGTACAGACTGGGTAAGAGCCTTCAATAAGCTGAAAACTCAGCCATTTTACATTCAACCAAGGGTGAAAACGATTGACGGAAGGATGGGAGAGAGAATGAGGCCTTCCAACAAAGTAGAAAAATGGTTTATAGGTTGAGACTTCCTTCTTATGAAAGCATTTTATTATACAGGAATAAATAGTGGTTAGAGTAAAATATTAAATGTTGAAAATAATTTCTTTTTTCTGACTGTGAAAATGAGTGCCTTACTGAGGGATGCTTAGTCTTGTAGTCCAATGTGAAGCAGTAGAAAAAAGAACAGAGGTTTGGAAGAAAAGTGAGCAAAGTCAAGACATTATGGATGGTTCCAGGTGGTATTGGGTGAATGTGTAATGACTGTGAAAGTTATACAGGAATGCCTACAGTTGTAACAGGAACATAGGACCATACCTCTCAACTATCCAGGTTTTCACAGAATGTCCAGATTTTTGCTTCACATTTTTAGTCTGTTCCATATAAAATGTTTGGTTTTCTAACAAATCAGTAAGGACTGAATTCACTAAATAATTAGACATTTGAGTTTTGGATGTCATATCTTTCGGAAAATGCATGGTAACATAAAACCTGTTATTCTTGCAACTTTCAAAGTTTATAAGAGCAATTTTTAAAATTCATCCCTGTTTTTGGCCCTTTGTTCCCCCATTATGTTTGGCTTTGTCCAGGTATCTTGTGCCAAAAGGCTGAGAGGTATGCATAGGACATTTTTGTACCTGTGGCAATCATTGCCATTCATTAAGCCTGGAAAATTCTAGAAGCCTGAGTTCTGCCACTAACCCTGAAATTACTAAGTTCTTCATTCCCCTGCAAGTGGAATAAAGGAGATGTGCTGGTGTCCCAATGAATGTCTGTGGTCGTGCTTCAGGAGACAATGTCCTGATAAGCAGAAAGACAGAACCCAGAGAGCATTTTCCTGATATGAGATCTAAATAAGAGGGCATTCTAAAAGGCAAAGGAAAACGCAGATATCCTATACCTACAATTAATAAGGGCAAAAATATGCTGGACCCTAAATACAGCAATGATAGACATTAACTGTGTTGGTCATGGTGTTACGCCATACTCACACATGGTATCTCATTACCATCATACCTCCTGAGGGGAGACCTGAGATATGTGCCTAACTTACTGTTCCCATAGAGAAAAAGTTATTTTTGACATTCTTTTCCTTGACAAATCAAATGTACTGCCATCACTAGGAGCAGAGATCTAAAGTTTCATCAAGGAAATAAATAAAGCCTGTACCGAACACAGTAGCTTTTCCACTTGTTCTTGAATTAACTCCCCCAAAATGTCCAGCAATATGATTCTCCATCATCCTTCAAATATAGCTTGGACAGTTAGATTGGTGTTTTTAAATTTACACCAGGACTCACAGGCATAGCGCTTCATGCAAAAGGCAGTAGACCCTAAGTGTCATTGGCATGGTGTGCATGGCCTCTGGTCTGACTTGCAGACATTAACAGTGGGAAGCTGGAAAAAGACCTAAAGGATGTAAGGGAGGAGGACAAGGTACAATGTGTGAATGTGGACCTCCAGAATACTAAAATGAATAACCAGAGGTTTGGTGGAACCTCTAGTAAAGTATTTAGTGGATTTTAGAGGTAAGGATATGCTCCAAGAGGTTAAAATCAGTTCAGTGTCAGAGGATTCAACAGTTATACTGAAAGTGTAGTTTTTTCATACTCAGTTTGTTCTCATTGTCTCCTCTTTTTGCTGCTGTCACAAGTAAACCATAAAGTTATTTACTTTTTATGACTATAGAAAAGGGGTTTACAAATGACTCAGGAAGGAGGTGACAGGATGTGGGAGCTACCATACATCTCTAATGTGGGAGAGGGAAGGTATTTAAGCACATATACCTACCTAGTGGTACCTGCATCAACAATCCATATCCCACATTATCCACTTCCCTTATGTTTTCTATTTGGCCTGTTAATCATACTCTCCAAAACCATATTTCCCCCGCCCATGCTGCAGTGTCCTCCTTTAGTACAAAAGAGCTAGTGCTGTCTGCTGACATCTAAACCAGTGCTAAAGCTTTAGTGCCCAGACCACCTGCTTGTCTTAGGTTACTGTTACCATAAACGGATTCTCTGTTCTTATACGAATGGGATGACAGCAATGTTTTATAAAGAAGCCTAACTTCTTAGGCTGTGTTTTAGTCGCATTGCCCTAAACCTATCTCAGATAACACGGGCCCTCAAAAGTTCCATTACTTACCTATTGGTTGGCTGGATGTCAGGGTCTTTTTCACTGTGTGGTCCTGATGAACCTTTTTTAAGTACACACTACCAGGACCCCTACTCCTACAATTCATGGCATGCTATATTAGTGAGTGCTTGTCCACACTTATGCCCCACAGATGGCATCTTATAGCCTCCCTGCAGTTGCTGGCTCCTACTGTATACTTCCAGCAGGCACTGAGAAAACACTGGAGAGGGTCTGTGCAGTGATTTCCACCATCCTCTAAGCTGGTCCAGAAACCTCGGTGCTAACTGAACATCTCGGATGGAAACTCTCTAAGTCACTGAGCTAACTTTTAATTGTCCAGATTTCATACATTTTCATTTAAGTTTCTTCCTAGTAGACTCACATTACTTACTTGTTCGCTGCATGTAACTGGTAATGTAGCAGTCACAGTCACCCACTAAAGATGAAAAGTTGAAGTCGACAGTTAAGGCAGTAAAACCGTCATAATGGCGCATTGAGACTGGAGACATTACACAATTTATTTATATGCTTTGCTAATTCTGGATGACCTGTAGGTATAATAAAATGAAAATAAACATTAGTATGCTCTGAGGAAGCCAGCTTTAAATACTCTATTTTTTTCACAGATAAGCATTCCAGAAGGAGAAGTTGAAATCAAAACTATCATTCCGCATATAAATTAAGCCATCTATGGGATGTGCATGTTAAGTTATCTGTATACACCTTAATATGGGTTCTGCTGTTCTTTGCATAAAGGCGATAGAACATGGACTGGAGGTCCCTTTCCTGAGAAGAATGAACATCTCTTCTTGTTGGCTTCTTTAATGCATGTCGCTATAATGCACTTTGTTATGTAGAACTTTATCTTCATATGGTTGTATCTGTCCGTCTTATTCTCTTTTGTTTGTGCATACAGACATATAGTCTCTCTCTCTCTCTCTCTCTCTCTCTCTCTCTCACACATATACTCTCACACACACACACACACACACACACACACACACACACACACACACACACACACACACACACACAAATGCATGCTCCACTCTGCTCGACAGTGGCACAGGAAAATTGGGTGACATAAGCCAGGGAACCTTGTTGGCTAGGCTTACATAGGCCCTTGGGCCAATAGCCTAGTACCTAACTATGAACCTATGGAGACATGCAGACATATAGGCTGTCTCTCACACATAAGTATACATGAGTGCGTGCATGCTCACACCTACATGCATGTATACCCCACACATTGCTTGAGTAAGCTTGACCAGCATTAACAAATAAAATGGAATAAACTGTTCACATAGAGATATTTAATTCATGATTCTAAACAAAACTAAAATGTACTGTACTGGAATGCTTTGTTACAACACCTCCTGATCAGAGAAAATTAGTCCACTACTTCTATATATTTTTTATTTCTAAATTGTCAACATAATCACAAGAGTTAATAAACAAGTGCAGTCTCTATATTGCTTACTCTTTAAGCTATGGCAAAATCTCAGTAAATAACAAACACTTGTACTAATGTATTCTTCACTCTCATTCTAAGAGAGACTGCAGAAAACAGAAATACACCCTTTTTACAGGATGATGTGACACTGTCCACAATGACTTTTTTGATATGTCTGTCATTGTTTTGAGGTTTATGTTGATACATTTGTTGAGAAATTCAATACCTCTTGTCAGGAACTGTGAAGGAAAACAGTTTCTGTGATCTGTGGTCTGATTAGACATGTACACGACTTAGAATGAAATTAATGCTTTTGGAATGAACTCATTTGAAAATAAGCTGTTGTGTTGCGTCTTTGATGCAGGCAGCAATTCATGTCTTTTGCATTACCTGGAAGAAATCAAGAAAGAAAGAAATATCCCATTTTAGTTTGACAAAGGAATTTGGAAATTCTGTACTCCGGCTGTTAAAGAACCTTTGATTATTATATTAAAGGTACAGCCTGCAGCTTTATTGGTACTAAAACAATGTTCTGGAAAGTTCTTGCGCAGTATTACTACATTACCTTGCTTATAACAGTTAGCGTGCAGTGCTGTATGCTTGCTTTGCATGAAACTCAAAGAAATAAAGGCATTCAATAGGTTTATTCTTGAGTTGCAGAACTGCTAAATAACCTTAGTGAATCGACCAAATAAGATACTGGTCCAAATGCAAACAGAACTGAAATCACGAAGCTATAATATATCATGATTTACTGGTTGACTGATGATCATGCAAGCATGGAGAAAAGAGAAAAGGAAGCACTTTGTGTTGCTCAATGCCAGCTTCATAACATCAACCATTTCCCTTGTTAGTGCTTGTGTAGTCTTGTGTTAGATCGGTAGTTCCCTTGAAAACATTGTTATGGAAATCTTTTCTGTAGTTAATATTTTGTGCGGTTTGTGTGGTCACTTAACAGGAGTTTTTTTTTTTTTTTTGCCTAGTTGCCTGTGAGTAATCAGTCCCCTCATTACAAATCTTGGCCCATTCATTCAGCATCATTATGGTGAAGGTTAGCTGGGAGCCAGACAGCCATCAGAGATGGTGGGAGTTTTTTACCATTCTGCCCTCTCAAGCCTAATTCCAGGTGCTCAGCAGAAACAGTGTTTCCTCTTCAAAGGCCATAGCTAGCATAAGCATTTGTCTAAACTGTGTAATATCCAAAGATATTAACACTGAATGCAGTGCTTGATAACTTCTCTTTAGTCTTGCAAAACATCCTCTGGGGACTATCAGCTGTCCACCTGTTTCAAATGGTAATCCTGCTGCTAAAAATAACCACCCTCTCCTGATTGACCCTCTGTAACTGGCAGTTAATGACTCAGTTCTCTGTATGCCACTAATTATCTTGTATCTTGTCTTTTTTGAATGGGTTGGAAAGGCTCTCAACATTTCAGTTTATTATTCCTATTAAATCAATAACTATTTATTCTTTCTTTAAACATGTCTCAACTCTGGATTACTGTTAATCTGGCATCCCTTGTTCTGCTTCCCCCTTGCAATGTGACTGATATACTTATCACTGACTCGATAACAAACAGCTGTTTGTGCACACCTCAACTATACATACTGCTGGAATCGGTTGCTTTGGTGTATTGTTTCCAACTACTTTGTTGCCATTTCTTGTCCCTGTTCCAACCCCTTTTAAAGATGGCCTCTTTTTTCTCTGTATCCAAACCACTAGGATGTGCTGAGACGTGCTTTACAATTGAACTGCAAAAAACCTTTCAGGATTGGGAGGTGTATGAAACTAGATATGTAGAAGAATAAAACCCTCTCTTCCAAGGTAGAGGCTTCTGCCCTGTTTTCATTATCTCTTAGTTTCTGCTGACCTTACATGGTGGTTGCAAACAGCTTGCTGCACTGGTGACATCTCAGGTACTCCCTGCCCACCAGAGGTACTCAGATCTGTAATCCCATTTGCCATACCTTCTTCCTCTGGTCTTGAACCATACCTTTTTATATCCTCTTAGGGTTTACATGCAATTAATGACATAACTCCAGATATCAATTTCATCTCATCCCATTCCTTCCTCTATATCTTGTAAGAATACATATTACACTCTCAAACTCCAATTATAATAATGGTCTGGTGGCATTGTTGTTAACAGGGTTAACCTGCTAAACTGTTCTTGTACCTTTCAGCCACCCATAACCCCCTTACATTTATTCAGTAGATACCCTGGTTCAGTAATCTAAAGTAATTTTCTCTGTCAGTCTTCTGTTTTATCACTTTCTTGACCCACTGTTTTACATCACTATATCAGAATGAAAGAGGTCAACATTTCCTTATGGTTTAGTTTCATCTGCTTTAGTGTTAGATTAATCTGTTGCAACAATATTCATTTTTATCAGATGCATGCCTAATAATGCAGTGCCTTTCATTCTGTGAATGCTTTTCTGATGTTTTCTTTTTATTCTAGTCTATTCATAAAGAAGTTTGTTAGTTGGAGCAGAGGTTTAATGCTGTGGGCTGTAGTCCCTGTGTTACAGGGCTTGATTCCCTTTGCCTTCTGACTGACCTTTAATATGACATTTAACCAGGCATTGCTCCCAGGTCACACCTTAAAAGAGACTGTTTGTGCATTGGGCCTACCTGATTAGCAAAGGGGTATTGTTGGGCCTACCTGATTAACAAAGGGGTATTGTTGGGCATACCTGATTAACAAAGGGGTATCGTTGGGCCTATCTAATTAACAAAGGGGTATTATTGGGCATACCTGATTAACAAAGGGGTATTGTTGGGCCTACCTGATTAACAAAGGGGTATTGTTGGGCCTACCTGATTAACAAAGGGGTATTGTTGGGCCTACCTGATTAACAAAGGGGTATTGTTGGGCCTACATGATTAACAAAGGGGTATTGTTCTTCTTTTATCACTGCTATACTTCAACACAGTCTTAATGGGCTTTACTCTTGTTCCAGTTATCATGGAGGGGAGAGTACAGAAAACATCAGCTGAATATCAAACAATGTAAACATGTTTGCATACTTTGAATAGATTATGAACCCATCATCATATGACTGTTCATACAGTAAGCACATTATTGCATCTAGATCTTTGCAGAGACTTAATATTAACAGCATTTTAATGCAGGAGCTTTTTTTCATCAAATTAAACTTTCTGCCAGATTTTAATTACATATCACTTTTATTCATCACTTCATGCAACTTATTTAACATAATAATAATAATAATAATAACTCATTTAACGTTTATATTAATTCTACAATTAATAAAAAACTTTGTAAAAGATCCTAATAACATTTTATCTAAAGAGAACTTGAAAATTTTGAAAAAAATCAAAACATTAATAATATACAACTGCTACACCACTGTGGCTATAGATCAATCTATAATACTTAAACCAGTTCATACCTCATATAATGCTTAAACAATTTTACTTTACATTTTTCATCACAGATCTCTTAGTTTTTCCACACAAAAAAAATATTTTGGCTGCTTGTATTAATGGGGTACCATATACAGTATACCTTGACTTAATACAAACACTTCTTTATAAACACAGTCCAGCAACATTGCATTATTACTTAATACAAGTTTAAATAACGCATTGGAGAATGTCCACTCCTTTTTCAGCTGTTCCCTGTGAGCCAGAGCCAAGAGGCCAGATTGAAATTCATCATTTTATATAGCAATATATCTACATTATTATAAACATGCTATATTCATTTTATAAGTTGTTTATATAGTCAGTTGATACTTTCATTGCTATACATCTCATATCTCCTAGGTAGCATTATTTGATTTTCTCAATGCATGTCTTCCCGTGTTCCTTACAAACATTTATTAACCATCTCCTAGGATAAACCACCAAATGTTATTACACAACTGCTTGATTTAACTTTTAAAGGATATACCACTTTGTTAGCAAATTTTTAAAAACGTATTACACTCAGCTGGTCCACCTATGTAGTTTAATTTCATTTATCTGTTCAGTGACTGTTTAACTATATTTCACCATCTAAAGCTCAGTCATGCATCCACTGCAGATCTAATTGCAGTCTTAGTCATTCTAGATCATTCAAGTATGTCTCATTTCAGAGTTTCCTTGCCATATCCTCATGAACAATAGAGGTCTCCTCAGCATGGTCCAATCTAGCTGTCACTGCAGCCAGCTTAGCATCCAATTCCCCCTTTTCAGCAGTTAATAATTGTATAACATTAGAGTGCCCGTTTAATGTAACTTCCATTTCCTGCAGCTGCTTTACATTTCCCTCCCATGCATTCTTCAGACTCAGTCATTTTTCTTGTCTCTAACAATAATTGTAAAGAAACCTTATGGTCCTCAATTTCATCTCTATTTAAGGCTTCCAGTCATTATGCCATTTTGAAGGACCCTACTATATCTGTACTTAGTGATTTTCACTAACCTACTAACTTTTCATTGATGACATGGCATATGTCCATCATTCTCTGCTATAGCACATGTTAAATCCTTGTTTTGAAAGCAGAAGCTATACAGGAGAGGCATAATAACTTAAAAAAAAAAAAAAACTGTGATGAATAGCTTTCCACTACGCATGAATATTTTAGGATAAAGCCACACCAGAAGTCAAGGAATGCAAAAGTCATGGCAGAGTCAGTAGTGTGAGGCTATAAGAGCTAGTCAAGCAGATGAAACAAGAGTTCATAGGGTCATAGGTAGGTACTAGGCTATTGGCCCCAAGGCCTATATAAGCCTAGTCAAAAAGGTGCCCTGGCTTTCGCCACCCAAGAAAATTATTTTCCTGTGCCCCTGTCGAGCAGAGCCACAGAAGTGATCTCCAGGGTGAATTTCCTATTTCCCATCCAATCATCAAGATTTTTCTTGAAGAGTGCTAATGAGGAGCTCTGTTTGACATAGATAGGTAGTCTGTTCCAAAGTATGGGAAGTCTCTGGGACAGGAATCTATCCCTCCAGCATGTTCTGTTTATTGTGGTGACAAGGTTTAGGTTCCTACAGCGTGTAGGTCAGAGGGATTGGGATTTCTTTAAGTGTAGCATGTCCAGCAGCTCTGGGTTTGACATAGCTTTGTATGTTAGGCAGAGATCGCCGCTGAGTAGGCGATATGCGATAGAGTAAAGCTGGAGATTTCTGAGACAGTCTGCATAGGGCATCTGTTTGAGGCCAGTAATCCTCTTTGTGAGGTATTTCTTTGGCCTTTCCAGTTGTTGTAGATGTCTTGTGAGGTACATAACAAAAGGGGCGTTGTACTCTATATTGGGTCTAATGAGTGATGAGTAGAGAGGAGCAATGACTTCTGTTTTTCTGGATGAGAAACCTTTTGTGATAAGGTGTGCCATGTAGAAGGATTTCCTGACCACTGTGGCAATGTGATTATCAAAGGAGAGACTACTGTCCACCTGTGTCCCAAGGTCTCTTATCACACTTTTGGTGTTAAGTAGACTACCACCTATGTGGTAGTTCATGGGTACAGAGTTTTTACCAAAGGGGATGACAATGCACTTTTTGGCATTGAGCTTCAGGCTATGGCTTTGACACCAGGCATCTGTCTCAGTGAGGCCCTTTTGTAGAATGTCCACATCGTTAGGAGTTTATGTTCTTCAAGTAGAAAATAGTTAATTGTAAAGGGGAAACAAGACATCTCTTTAAGACAAGAATGCCAAGCTGAGAAACTATAGAGGTACAAAAACTTGCTACATCTGTGTGATAAATGCTCTTTATAAGAAGAAAAACATCTGTTGTATCTTTTCTAGTATCTCAGCAACCAAACCCATGCAGAAAGAAAGATCAGAAGTGCAGAGTTAACAATTCTATTAAGCACTCTGTGCATGGCACCAACATCAGTGCTCCACAGGCCACAGAAAAAATCAGCCTGATATGTGCACAGTTTGAGTACTAATGATGAAACTGAAGATTAAAAAGCCACACTTATTGAAATACCTGTTGAATGTGTGTGAAGATATAATCAAATGTAAAAAAACCCTTTGAATGCTTAGTGTAGAGCTAAAAGTAATTAAAAAATTATCACTGTACAGCAACTTTACTACTAGTAATCACTGGCCATTTATTCAGGTTCTAAGTGTTTGTCCATATCTGATTGGATTTATACTTCCCATAGATCATAGTGCTGCACAACAAGCATTGTGGGAATCGCTGTTTGATAAGATCGCTATGTGCTGTATTACAGAGTTAATCCATTCCTCATTGCTATACTTGTTCATAGGTTCATAGGTTCATAGGTTCATACTAGGCTATCTGCCCTAGGGCATTTATAAGCCTAGCCAGAATGTGCTTGGCTTTCGCCACCCATTTTAAATTTATTTTGCTATGCCCTTTTTCGAGGTTAGTATACTGTGCCTCTGTCTAACAGTGACACAGAAGTGATACCCGGGGTAAACCTACGATCTCCCATCCACTCATCAAGATTCCTCTTGAAGAGAGTCAATGAGAGACTCTGCCTAACCTGGACTGGGATTTTATTCCAGAGTGAAGGGAGCCTCTGGGTTATGCATCTGTCCCTCCAGCATGTCCTATTTATTTCAGTGCTGAGGTTCAAGTCTCTCGAGCGCGTAGCTCAATGGGATTTGGATTTTCTGAGGTGCAGCATGTCCATTAATTCCGGGTTGGACATGGCTTTATACGTCAGGCACAGATCGCCTCTGAAAAGGCGGTATGCCACTGAGTAAAGCTGGAGTTTCTTTAACCGGGCAGCATATGGCATCTGTTTGAGCCCTTTGATCCTCTTGGTGAGGTACTTTGGGGGTCTTTCCAGTTGCTGCAGGTATCTGGTAAGGTACATCCCAAAAGGGGCATTGTACTCAATTATGGGCCTGATGAGGGATGAGTAAAGAGGCACGATGACCTCCCCTGATCTAGATGTGAATCCCTTCATGATTAGGTGGGCTATATAAAATGTTTTTCTAACCACTTTGGCCACGTGGTTGTCAAATGAGAGATTGCTATCAACTTGGGTCCCCAGGTCCCTAATTACTTCTTCTGTACTTAATGGATTACCACCTATGTGGTATTTTGTGGGCACTTTGTTTTTGCCTTACTGGATGACTATACACTTTTGGCAGTTACCATCAGGCCATGGCTCTGGCACCAGTTGTCTGTTTCTATGAGGCCCTTTTGGAGGATGCTTGTGTCGGCTGGAGAGTCGATTATGGCCCAGTTTGCAGTCATCTGCGAACTTGGTCAGCCACAGTCCTTCCGTGTTGGCCTGTAACTCCGAGAAATATATACCGAACAAGAGAGGTCCCAGGACTGAGCCTTGTGGGACACCACTTGTAACTGGTTTGGAGTCTGACATGGCTCCAGCAATTCTAACCATGTGGGTTCTGTCCTTGAGCCAGTTTGCAATCCATCTAGTGACATAGGGGTTTATATTTAAGCTGGTGAGCTTATCTATAATGCCCGAGTGGGGTATTGTATCGAAGGCTTTTGCGAGGTCCAGGTAGGTTGTGTGGACCACCTTCCCTCGTCAATGGCCTTGGTGACTGTTTCAAAGAAATCAACCAGGTTTAAGAGGCAGGATCTGCCCTTAACAAAGCCGAACTGGGTAGGATCCAGTGTCTGTAGGTCCCCAATATCTTTATTTATGAGGTCCATGATGATCCTTTCCATAGCTTTGCAGACCAAGCTAGTCAGGCTTATGGGGCGATAGTTTCCAGGATCCGTTGAGGCACCACCTTTATGGAGAGGGACCACTGTTGCTGTCGCCACTCTTTGGGCACATATCCTGTAGTAAGGCTGAGATTGAACAGTAGTTTTATGTTTGGGTTTAGCTCTTCTTGGAGTTCATGTAGGCGCAGCCGGGACACCGTCTGGTCCCATTGATGCTGTGTTTTTGCTTTGGAGAGGCGGCTCTTACCTGAGCATCTGAGATGTCAGGGGCAGCACTCTGCTGGGATAGATATTTGCCCTTTTGGTGGGGGGGAGGCGTTTATGCTGAACCTGTCATCTAGGATGTTGGCAATGTCTGTGGGTTCAGTGTATTTTTTATCATTTTGGACTAATTCTGAGCATATCTGGGAATTACCACCCAGGTTCCTAACATAACTAAAGAAAGCCTTGTGATTATCCTTAGTGTCCTGTGCAATTTTTCTCTCGAAGCTGGCCTTAGACAATTTTATGAGTGCCCGTAGTTTTTTGCTAATACTGATCAGTGATGCCTTCCCTTTTTGGGATTTTGCTCTATCATTTAGTAGCTTCCTCCTTCTATTGTATAATTTGTTTATGGCTGGGGTCCACCAGACAGGACGTCTGCCTTTGGGGGATTGGGTCTTGGCTTTATTTGGGATCGCATGATCCATGCATTCCTGAAGGTGTTCATAGAATGCGTATATAAAGGATTCTGCGGTCTGGGCCGTATTTTCCACAGGCCCGGGGGCTTTGAAGGATTCCACCTCGGTTTTGAGGAGTGTGAAATTTGCTTTAGAGAAGTTTTTCACTGTGGTTTTCTGGGCAGGGGGTGGGGTCGGGATATGAATATCCAGTGAGATTAGTTTATGGTATGATCTTACCAGTGAGGGATACACTTCTGGTCTGGAGCATAGAGTCCCCATGTTGGTGATGATCAGGTCCAGTATATTTTCCACTCTTGTGGGAGTGGTAACAAGTTGTTCCATAGCATTTGAGTTTATAAATTCTAGGAACCTTTGGGCTAGGGTGTTGGAGCTAGAGTAATGCTCCCAGTCTATGTTTGGGTAGTTGAAGTCGCCCAATATAATGGTGTTTGGAGAGACCTTCATATTTTCCAGTGTTCTCAGAAAGGCCGAGTGGGGTTCCTGGGTTTGGGAGGGTGGTCTGTAGCAGGCTATAAACTGGAAGGCAGTTTTACCCACTGTTAGTTCCACATGGATAGTCTCTGATGCTTCGTGCTTTGCCACCAACCTGGAGGTGTGGGTATCTTTGATGAATATCAATACTCCCCCTACTTTTGTGGTTCGGTCCAAGTTTTGGGGCTGAAAAGAATGGTATGAGTGTTTATTAAAAGATGATTGTAACCCCTGTTCTAAAGACATCCCTCATTAAACTTTCCTAATGTAGAGAATTGCTGCACCTTGTCTTGGATTCGGTTATGGAATAAATGGTTTATGGAAATCTGTTCTCCCAGTTAACATCTCATGAGCTGTTCAAGCCTCATCAGTCTGCCTTTTGATCAGTGTGGTGGCAACTCTTGTAGCATCATTGACTACATCCCACTGGGGTCCCTATTTATTGCTCATAGCATCTGCACTTTAGACTTCGGGCTCCTTCTCTGATGTCTGCATAGGTACTGTTTATTTTCAGATATGGTCCTTGCATAGTCCTGACATCCTGGATAACATGCCAGCAATGAAGATCCAGGTATTAGTAGTTAAAGTCTTCATATTTTCAACTTAGGAACATCTCCATAATTTTACTGAGGTCAGTAATTCATGTGTTGGTGCGTAGTAAGCAGAACATTTATATCTGCTGCTAGTAGTGACTTGATCGATTTAAAGATTCATACTCAGACATAATAAATCCTACAAGAACATGGTCATCTCTGGTTAAAACAGTATTTGGTTCCTGTAACTTGATCCATCAGCTCTGGCCTACTGTTGAGGGTCTACTGGGTTAGTGTTGATTCCATGGCTCTGTCGTGAAACATCTGTTCATCAGTGGCTTTCTTACTCTGCTCCACCTCTATGGAATTCACAGCCTTCCTAGCTGAAGGCATACAAAAGAGATTCCCTTTCTTTTTTTGGAAGTCCTTATAATACTAATAATACTAACTATTAAGAATGAGTACCATAATCTAAGGAGTAACTTCTGGCATTGGTTTCTTTACCTTTTTAAATTACCACACTTTCACACCTTTACATTGTTTGCTATTTATTGTTTTGGTTACAAAGAGCTGCTATTTCATGTGCAGTTGTAATGCATATTTTTCAACAGTTCTTGGGTTCAAACGCCTAAATAAATAATGCTTCAGGTTTGTACACTTTCAACCAACACATAAGTGATTGACTCAAACAAATTTAAGCACAGCATTTCAGAGATGCTGGTTTCAAATTCTGCAGTTGCCAAGAAAGGAATAAGACAAATACATTTTTGTTGTGAAAATATAAGTCTTCATCTTTACTCTGACTAAAGGGCTACAACCGAGGTGATTAAAATGGATATTCAACTCACCTCCCAACAGGTGCTGTAGAGGGTACGTGTCCTTAAGTATAACTCCTTTACATGTAAAATAATCTTCTGGTCACTATTACCTGTATCTGAAATTAAGTTCTTGCACTTCGGTATCAGACCATTTAAAAACAGGCAGTGTATGCATGCACATGAGTGTGTATGTGTGTGTGTGTGTGTGTGTGTGTGTGTGTGTGTGTGTGTGTGTGTGTGTGTGTGTGTGTGTGTGTGTGTGTGTGTCATCCTGCAGTCTGGTTTTCATTTTCCTACACCTGGTGATAGTCACATGCAAAGCTTTTGTAAGACAGTATTGGCTATGACCAGTGGGAGAATTCTGCTGCTGTATGTCCCACTTCATTTCAGACTCCAAGGCCAAACCTGTCCATTATTCTAGGTGTTCTTTGACTAATTTTACTATTCCAGTCACCTATGATAAAAGTATTTTTTTGCTGTTATTTCCAAAAGGTGCTGCAGATCCTCATAAAAATGGTCAACATTTTTCAGTTTAGCATCTGTAGTTAGCGCCTAAACATGTATCACTATAATGCTGGCTTGACTTGTAGCGATTAAGGACATTCCATCACTTCAGGGGCTGTTAGAAGATCTGATGATTATTTGATGTAACCAACCCATTCTTGCCAATTTTAGTTCACTACAGTAGAGAGTCGATTATCCGAACATCAATTATCCAAAACGTCAATTATCTGAACCAGCTTTCCAAGGTTTTTGGATAAGAAAAATCATAAAGTCTGAATATATAAACATTATACTTATTCACTTGAGCATGTTTTTTGAGCTTGTAGCCAGCTCTTGTGTGAAAAATATTCTTTATTGCCACCTGGAATCACTGAATGGTTGAAAAGTATATTCCTGCATGCAGAAAAAAAACAGATTTTAGAAGTTGTTTTTTATCCGGTTCAATTATATGTTTGGTTATCTGAACAGTTTATCAGAACTACCCTCGGTCCCAATTAGTTCGGATAATCGACTCTCTAGTGTAATTTACAAGATGTCATTGTTTTTCTTGTCATCTTATCCTCATTCACATTGAGCTTATCTTGGATCATAGTTTGCACTTTCTAATTTCCAGTGTTGTATAGTTCTTTGCAGCATTAGATTTTCCTTTCATGTCTGGGAACCTCAGCAGATGGACATCGTTTTAGCTTTAATCCATATTATAAACTCTAGCACGACTCGTACTTGTCTTCTGCTCTTCCGCAGTTGTATCTTAGATGCCTTCAGACTTGAAGGTCTCACCTTCCATTGATGTTTTTTATGCATTTGTTTGCTTTTGTCCACAGGGTTTTCTTGGCAAAAATTCTAGAATGGCTTACTATTACCTTTTCCTGTTTACCATTTTTTTGTCTTGCCTGTCTACACTGACTTGCCTGCCTTGGGTGACCCTTAAAGGTATACCTTCCCTGATTTATACAAGCCCATTTCACCTCAGAAAATTAATTAATGGAAAACAGTAGAATAAGAATACACAGAGTATAGTAAATGGAAAGCGCACAGATTTGAACTACTTAATTATTATAGTTGAACTTTTGTGGAAAGTCGTCTTGTCATGTTGTATGTGCACTTCACAGTGCATCTCTACATAGCCTTACCTCATTGTAAAACATATGACCAGCTATCACACCACAGTCACTCCCATGAGGCATACTAAATACAATTATGAAATAAAGGAGGAGCATGTTGAGCCTGCTTCAGTCCACAACCTGTTGTGGAAACGTAGCTCATGGTAGCTTCCTCACTTGTACCACAGCACAACATCATATAAAACATGGCTTTCCTTCTAATGCGTGAAGCAATGTGCTGCTGATAGCAGGTTGCACCTTTGACTTGTTAATGATGTGCAGGATGTCATGCAATACATGAGCTGATAAGATGGTGAGGTGTGGCTTGCTATGCCTTTGGCCTTGAGTCTCCAGTCATAACTTCTTATAATCTGTATACAACACATTGCAACTGGTTGGCAGGTGAATGAAGCAGTGCACATTGTCTCTCATCCATGCTGAAATGTACAATAACAGACAGAGGAATGACTGAGGATATATATTTCGGCACTTTATAACTTGTATCTCCTTTATATAATAGTACTGCTAAAATTTCTGTAGTAGTGTTAGTGGCTTCACAGGTAGCACACTCACCTTTAGTGCTGAAAGACTGTACAGATGTGGGTTCTATTCCTACTTCTGGTGATTGTTTTGCTGACACAGCAGTGAAACATTAGGAGATGCTACATTCCTAAGTGTACCATCCTTCAGATGAGACATTAAATTGAGTTCCTGTCTGCTTGAGTTGATGGGAGCTCAGGCAGATGTAAATAATCCCATGGCACTTATCAAAAAGAGCCGTAGAAGTTCCATCATGCTATGGCCACATTTCCCCGGTTGTTTAAATACCACCTCTGGCATCTTCTGAAAATATGCCTCTAGCCTAGTTGGACTAACCTGCTCAACAAAGGATGAATAAAATTAGATAGCACCACTTTTGCATTCTACAAAATATTTCCAGACTGCACATCTTCTTTGCATTCCTCAGTTTGCTGTTGTATTTCTAAAGTTCACATTTCCAGTTGCAGAATGAGGACGTGGGGGTTGGGGCATATTGTGTTAGTGAAGTTTTATTGCAGACTGCTATTTATTATATATTTATTTTGCTTGAAGACAAAGCTTTAGTTTTATAATGTGTTCTTTCTAGACTACATAATATTTTTCTAGCTATTACAGTTTTCTCCTATCTCCTAAAGATGTGTCGATGGACTTAATACTCTGAAACATTCATGCATATTGTTTCTGTCCTTGTGTATGGATCGTGGCTGAAAAACATCCACAAAGATCATGCCACTCATTGAGTTAATATATGATTAAATAAAATCTATGTAATGAAAGTGGTGAAGTTTCTAGTGCTAGTATAGAAGATTATGATCAGGTTTCCCATCGTAACCATGTTATTATGTGTTAAAGACATGGATACCAAGAAATTCACCTGGAGAATGAATGTCAATAACTCGTCATAACAAGTTATGGTCACTGAGTCCTGATCATAACTCTTTGTAGTGCAAGTAGTCTTATCTACTACATGTACTATCAGTTACAAAAAAAAAGTGATCTGTTTCTCCAGCTTTGAAAGCCAGTAAACACTTAATGAGTGCTTTGACATAGATAGGATATAAGGAAAAAGTCAGGTATAGTTTTTAAATACTACCCTAATTTAAATAAGTTACTTACAGACTAATTTCTGTAAACTTCAGTGGATATATGAGGAAATGTATTCTGTGAGTGAAGGAGTGTCCCTCCCTTATACCCGACTGTCACAAAGCTTAGGATGTGTGTAACAATTATAATGCACCTGTGAAAGTGCTGTTATAGTTGGGTCTTGTGCTTAGTTGGGTCTTGCGCTATGGTACTGTATAACAGGTTTATCGTTTTTTTAGTTTTGGAGCATAATCACATCACTCCATGCATTACAATAATGTAGTGCATGGAGTGCTGTGATTGTACTTGAGTATCGGGAAAAAGGCCACCGAGATGAGCAATACTTTAGCGTAAAACATGATATTAACAATGCTTTGATGTCTAAGCACTGTTAATATGGGGTCTCGCACAAAGCACTGAGTACTGCCAGTGCTCGCTAAGGGCTTTAATATCTTTGAAAGCACATAAAACACACTTTGTCCTTTTTTTCTTTTTTCTTTTTTCTTTTTTTCTGTAACGATTAGCACACACAGCAGACAAAGCTCCATGCACTACAAAGAATTATGAGTGAGTCTCTGATTGTAACTCTCTGTCTTTGCTCTCTAAGAGAATTTCTTGGAATCCATGTGTTTAAGATCAGAGACCTAATAAAGGTAATAAAGATACTATGTTTTAATCAGACTGTCTGACAGAACAGAACTTATTAAGAGGAGAGATATATTAATTGACTTATTTTGCATTTGCTAATGTCAGGTTAATGATCATCATGGGGGACAAAGGCACCAAAACAGGGACAAATTATAAATATTGCTTTTACAAACTTAGAAAGTTGCTAGAATATGTGGATAATACAGTTAGTGGGGTTTGATTTTATTGGCCTGAAATTGTCCATTAAAATGACTTAAAAGTAGTAAGTCATGGGAATTCAGAATCTCCATATAGCTGAAACACCTGATGTTCATAAGGGTCATTTGCAAATATCCCATGTGCCTCTGATACAAGAGGTTTGAGAGGCCACTTAGTGGAAGTTCTAGCTTGGCTGGAGTTTTCCTTTAGTTTTTACTGACCAGTTTTCATACTTAGAAACTTAATGACTGAAAAATTAAAATGTATTGCACTTCCTACTATGTTCATATTGCAGGAATAGCATTTGATGTCCCTAATGGGAATCTGGTGCAGAATTTTTTTCTTTGCATTTGTAGTAAAATATTACAATTTTAATGCAGCAAACAAATTTCCCAAAAGGTGTAATCTCTGCTATAACCACATAAAATATTAACTTACCTATCAAATAAAAAAGGTTTCTTCATAGTGAGCCTTGCATAGTGGATGCATGCTGTTAATTTTTAACTTAACTGTATAGATCTGTAGTACTGTTCGGTGAACTGTATAATTTGCATATCTTTATTAGAAAAAAAATCTGATGAATGTATAGAAATGTCTGTATTATTGGTAACATGAGTAACACATGTAAAATATGCCTAACATAACAAGAAGTTTTTAATGCAGGAATGACACAGTTTTTGTTCTATTTGTTGTTTTGCAGACCAATCCTGTATGTTATTACATTGATATGCAACCTTTATGGCCATTGTGATTGTCTCAAGTGGAGGGAGAAACTTTTTTACTTCCATCACTTCCTCCTGTAGCTATGGAAGTTGCTTAGGAGGAATGTCTTCTTGCTGTAAAGCCACAGATGAAGCTGTGACCTGTTCCCTGTAAGACAAGAGAAGTGCTGGAAATCCAGGCTTTGACAGTGCAGTAAGACGACACACAACTCACTTCATCAGGATAAGGAGAACAGGTGAAGGTTGTTTTTCCTCCTTTCTTTTTAGTCTACCAAATCCTTGTCACGGACTCTCCAATAAGTGTACAAGCACCTCAGATTTTGCAGATATTTATTCCATAAACGAACAGCAAAACGAACAGCAATGCAGGACTCCAATAACTGACAGTACAAATTAAAACAAAATTGAATAAAATGAAATAAAAACTATTTAAGCGCTTTCACCCACTCGTATGGTGGGCTTCATCAGAACATCTTCTTTATGCTAAGTCTCGCGTTTTATTTTGAATTAGGCGCCAAAAACAACGGATACAAAGTAAAACTTTGTATCCACTGCTAAAAAAACGCCTCTTAAAGCTGAAACAAGCATAAACAGTATTTCCTTTTTAAAACCTTACATGTGAACAATATTTTCCTTTCATAACATATGATACTAATTATCTAGTTGTAAACCATGATCCGCTGCATAATTGTGAAGCGAACTTGTATTAACAAAAATAAATAAATATTAAACTCTGTAAAAAATATCACTTGTTAAATGTGTTCAAAATACACCGCTATGGTATATCGAACTGACCACATCACCGTAGTAATTGATTACTATACTACTAAATAAGAACTGTGTGTACCTATAAATGATGTATATCTAATATAGATAAACTACCTATGGATAAAATACATTACTGGAACGGTACATGTGTAAACTCCATCTTACTACTTTGATCAACCATAACCAAACCAAACAAATTTGTTAATGAAAAATAATATAAATAAAGATTGTTAAAATATTAAAACATATTGTGATATGTATAAAATGAATGTGTTTCCAAATACATAAACGTACAGACTGAAAGTACTCCCTCTATAAATACCCTAATGTTCCATATATGAATACATTTCAACCCTGTTGGCTCCCATATTCAACTAATATTTAATAATATTTAATAGTATTTAATGATGTTTAATAATATTTAAGTCTTCTCCAAGATGGGTTTGCATGAAATATATTCATTGAGTCCTGGTGGAGTGGTGGCATCTAAATAAAGTTGCCACCAAACCTCCTTAAAACTCAATAAAGATTTGTAGTCACCACCTCTTGGGTCCACTAAAATGATTTCCAAAATGGCAAATTTGAAATTGTGTCTATCACCCATCTTTTCTATAAGGCATTTGTAAGATCTTTCTTCTTGATACAATAGGTGTGATCATATATACAATGTCTAAGACACCGCTACATTTTGCCTATATAGAAGCTTCAACAGGGTTGAAATGTATTCATATATAGAATATTAGGGTATTTATAGAGGGAGTACTTTCAGTCTGTGCGTTTATGTATTTGGAAACACATTCATTTTATACATATCACAATATGTTTTAATATTTCAACAATCTCTATTTATATTATTTTGCATTAACAAATTTGTTTGGTTTGGTTATAGTTGATCAAAGTATTAAGATAGAGTTTACACATGTACCGTTCCAGTAATGTATTCTATCCATAGGTAGTTTATCTATATTAGATATACATTATTTATAGGTACACACAGTTCTTATTTAGTAGTATAGTAATCAATTACTATGGTGATGTGGTCAGTTCGATATACCATAGCGGTGTATTTTGAACACATTTAACAAGTGATATTTTTTACAGAGTTTAATATTTATTTATTTCTGTTAATATTCACAATTATGCAGCGGATCATGGTTTACAACTAGACAATTAGTATCATATGTTATGAAAGGAAAATGTTGTTCACATGTAAGGTTTTAAAAAGGAAATACTGTTTATGTTTGTTTCAGCTTTAAGAGGTGTGTTTTTAGCAGTGGGTACAAAGGGTTGGAGCTGGCAAGGAGGTTGAAATGTGCTACGGATGCATTACACTGTTGTCTTGGGAATGCTTTTTCACCATTATCCCCTTACACATGCAGGGTAACACCCTGTGGGAGGGATGTGCAACCGATTGTCTGTGCCACATCATTCCTCACTTCTGCAAGGACTTGATGTCAGCAAGTTACTCCCCCCCACACCTTTAGGCGGTTCTGTTCTGTGGTTTCTCCTGCCTCTGCCAGGGAAATCTGACTTGCACCATATGCCCTATGCATACATCCCTCTCCATCCCTGCAGGACAGTGATGCCCATCCTCCTGTGCCAGTAGCTCAGATACCTGTGCAGGTAATCAAAGTTGGGTCACCTGGACAGTAGTCAGGGCTTTATCGCTGTATGTCATAGTGCTGGCAGAAGAGCAAGGATGCTTCCTTTTATCTGAAACTGTGTTTAGAAATTCCAATAGTACCAGTCTCAAATACGAGAGGTTTCATCTAGGAGATAAGAAAAGATGCCTAGCTTGGTTTGCATCTCTCATTTCAGAATAAAGAGTATTGAAGTACCTGAAATGCTTCCTGTTCCTGCACCAGCAAGTCAGAGCAGTCGGAGAAGTCATGCTGCCACAAAATAGTACCCCAAGCAGTGAAAGGGCTACTGTGGGGCTGTTTCTAAAATGACACTTGATTGTCCATCTGGTGTGATCTTCTCTATTCTGACAGCTATGAGACCAATGAGAAATAATCACTCTGTGTGGAAGACTTGATGTTCTAGCCAGTTTGAACAACAAGACACTAACTTCTATGTTTTAATCAGGTGCTACCTCCCTTCTGGAAAAATATCCTTGTTCAAGGAACATTGCTGCAGAAATACAATTTTGTTTCCAAAATCTCAACTCAAGAGTTCATCTTAGCATTTGCCCTTTTTATACTCATAGAAATGGTATGCATGTCTTTTGACTGTGAATAGTACCTGCTCCATCTAAGTAAAATGTACATCTCTTTGCCAAGCATGAATACCACTTTGTATGAAGCGTGTTGCATTGTATGAAGCGTGTTGCATTGTATGAAGCATGTTGCCAGTCTTTTATTTATTTTGACTGCTGTACCCATGTTCCTGTTCTTCCCACTTGCAGCAGCCACCAAAATGACAGCAGTGAGGCACTGTACTACTCTGCTATGAGTCAGGAAAAGGATGCAACATATACAGCGTGATGAATGCTTAGTGCATGATAACAATGTCTTTAAATATCTGTGGAAATTACTTGTTTCAAGTCCAACTCTTGTTATCTGTATCAGTATCTCTGCACTTCCCCATAAGTATACCATGACAAATTTTGAGAGAAGAATTGTATTAATAAAAAATAAACTGTTAATCTGCTGATTTATTTCCTATCCCCCTGGAACATCACTGCACCACCTTCTCCAAAGCCAGATTCTATCACTCTCCTATAGAGTTCAGTTATTCCTAAGGTTTCTTCTTTTCAAACTACTTCAACCAGATGCCTTCCTGCCTCTTGCTACAAAACTTCATAATAAAATAATATTTATATCCTCTGCAACCTCTCCAATTAACTCCCTCACCCCAGACACTCTAAACCAAACTGCACCATACCAACCATTCCTTCTCATTTCTTACACCCAAGTTCTGGCAATCTCTCCCCTTTGGTTCAAAGAAATCTCCTCTTTTCCCACTTTCAGAGCACAGCTCAAAAGACTCTCCATCAAAAATCTGACTGCAGATGATTTTCCACTTGAAGCATTATGTAACCCCTTCACCTACATCACTTCTTCGACACTGTATTTTACCTGCTGCTTTCCTCCTATATTTATTACCAAACTAAATCCACATTTGTTTTTCTCCTTTGTTAATATTTGCTCATTGTTTCATTTGTCTGCTGGACTTTGACCTTCTGTGATTACTATGTGTTTGTGAATTAGTTCTATTTTATTTTTATATTTTGCAAATGTCTTCAATTGGGCTGTGCCTGGAAATGGTCTGTTGTGATCTGTGTACTACCAGGGTAAACAGACTAAATAAAATAAATAAATACATTTTCAGAAGTTGATACTGAAAAATATTAAATCTAATACCATGACATATTACCTCCACTAGACAAACGTGGTTAGAACAAGCAAACCCCTGGATTCTCAAAAGCTTGCACGGAGTGCAAGATGAGTGCAGGAGCTCATGCAGGCAATATGTCTGCGTGCGATCCAGGAACAGCCGGCAGGGGCGTGCACATGAGCTCCAGCACTAATCCTGCACAGACTAAGCCCTGGTATGCACATCACCTCATTTGCAGGAGAAATCCATGCAAATGAGGTGATTTTGCAATCCAGGAAGCTTGCAATAGTCTGTGCAAGACTAGTGCAATCTGCAGAAATCTACTCGGTTAGTAACCGAGTACATTTCTGCAAATTCCAAAACGGGGCTATGACAGCTCCAAATAAAGGCTGCATATAATTGAGGAAGCATGCCAATGGCTAAGTATAAGGCCATTGGCATTGCAAAGTGTTTAAAAAATAAAAAAAATCAACTTTTATTTTTTTTTCGCCGATCTCGGCTGTTTAAGCATAGGGCAGCAGCACGCAAACGGGATTGGGGGGAAAATAAGAAAATAAACTTAAAATGAGCATTCTAACTAAAAGCAGTATTCTGCCATGCAAGTCAATGGCAGGCATAAGACAACCTGGCCAGTGAGTAATGGTTGCTAAGGTGGAGGCTCAGTGTGGGACATGTAACTATGCATCAGCAGGCAATCCTATGCAAATGAGGGGAAGGATAGTGAATCCCAAATTTCCCCAGGGTGTGAGGTAGGTCCCAAGAGTGTAAGAATATAAATAGCTGGGTGCAAGACTAGGATATAGGTAACATCATGCGGGGGGATGTCAGGCATACTGTAAGTGGATTGGAGCCCTGTGGCTCGGGACTGTTCCTAGCTTAGTACAGCTAAGCTAGAGGTGTGTCCAAACCTGCCTAGCACTCTTTACAAAGTGTAAGCGGGTGTGCGCACAGCGCACTGGGTTTTACAGGAAGTAAAAGGAAGTTAAACCAGGAAATAGCAGCTTTGTGCAGATTTGAGCACCCCGTTTGCGTGGTGCACACACAAGCTTAAACAGGGAGGCAATGGGAAGGAAAAACAGCAGCAGGAAGGTAATCTAGGAGAACTAGCTTAGCTGGCAGGTGAAATGCATCAGAATCAGCCAATTACACAGACAGCAGACCAGCCCAGCCCAGAACACTACTATAGACTAAGCAAACACCTTCCCCTCTGGTTTTTCCACACTCTACACCACCAGTGTATACAAGCGGGGAAATTTTAACAAACAACCCTACAAAATGAGAAGGGCTGCAGCAGGCAACATAGAACAACATGACGGAGAAGAGTGTACAGACCCAGGGTAACCTACTAGGGGCTACATGAGCTGGAGATAGTGGAGCGCTATAGGGTGGACAGAGACCTCCTACAGCAAATTGTTGAGCTGTGATGGCCACACTTGACACACCAAACTGGCCGAGGGGAACCCATCGCAGTGGATACCAAGGTATGTGTAGGCCTAGGTATACTAGCCACAGGTACCTCCCAAAGCACAACTGGAGATATCATGGGGATGTCACAGGCATCAGCATCCAGAGTATTCCACCAGTTTCTGGATGCCATGGCAGCACATGCCAGTGAGCACGTATATTTCCTCAACAAACATGAGGTGTTGACCAGCAATATGCGTCTCTTCCACCAAATAGCAGAATAGCCTGGGGTAGTGGGTGCTATAGACTGCATGCACATATGCATCAAAGCACCACCCGGTGAGCAGAGTAGGGTCTACATCAACTGTAGGATCATCCCCTCCATCAACTGCAAGGTCAGTTGTGATGCCCAGGGCATTATAATGAATGTGTGTGCTGGCTGCCCTGGAAGCTATGATGATTCACACATATGGCATCTGACGCAGCTGTACCACAGATTTGCCAATGTGGACATCCCCTACGGTCACTTAATGGGGGATTCTGGATATCCACTGGAGCCGTGGCTGATGACACCCATCAGAAATGCACACACTCCTGAACAACAACGCCATAATGAGGCACACGCACAGGCCAGACATATAATAGAGCATGTGTTTGGGATGCTCAGGTCACGGTTCCGGTGTCTGGACACATCCAGTAGACCCTTGCAGTATTCACCAGCTACATGTACCCAAATTGTTATGGTATGTGCGATGCTACACAATATGATCCTGTGGAAACAGCTGCAGCAGGAACAGCATGGGGCAGGGCCACACAGCCCCCCACCAATGCCAAAGCGTGTACAGGCACAGAGTGACTCAGAGGAGGAACAACCTGAGCCTGCCCCAGTAGGCAGAAGGAGGCATGCGCAGTATGACCTGGCCTTGGCAAAGAGGCAACGCATAGCATATGCACTGACACAGTAGGAACCCAGAGAATGACACCTCTCTCTGACTCGCACAGACAGTAAAAGGGATGCCAGACATGACACTATCTGTGCCCAACCATGTATAGGGAGTGTACTATGTACATCCGACATAGGCAGCCCTCCAGCACCATCCTCACGTCTGCCATACCCTCAAGGTGACAAAACCCACTGCAGGAAATGGGCTGAGTGACATATGTGTCCATAAGACCCACACATGCCAGTCAGGAAGGTGCACATACCCAACAACAGTTACAGCCAGCAGGACAGGTGTAGAAAAACACAAACAAATGCTGTACTATGGCCTCTGAATGAGCCCTATGGGTAACCCCTCCCCCAGGTCTACACAGACAGACTACAGCAGGTCAGGCAGTTGGATGTAAGTTGTGAAGGCTAGGAAGTCAGACACTAATATGTAGGTAATTAAAGCTAAGACCTGTAGTACACTGGTATGCCTCTAACCAGCACGATAGGTAAGACCACAGACTGAAATGGAGTACCCGACATACCAGTACAGCCCTAGTAAATGTGTACAAGTATCAGGTGTGCCCCCCCCCATCCTACGTACACTTATAGTAACAGTCAGATGTGCCCCCCCCCCCCACTCCTGTGTAGAAATGTAGAAACAGTCAGGTGTCCCTCCCCGCTATGCAGAAATGTAGCAACAGTCAGTGCCAAATGACCGATGGATACCCTGCAGACACAGCATGCTACCTGTCGGTGTACAACATAAATGTCAGCACTACAGTACAAACAACCTGGACTTGATACACACATGCAATATAGAAGGCCATACTGGGCATGTTCACATACTTAAACACATGAAGGGCATGTCTGCAAACACCAGTGGACCAGGCATATCTGGCAGTTGAAGTTCTTAGTGCAGACACATGTCAGTATGCACCAGTCCTGCCTTGCACACACAGTGGATGAGAATACAGACACATATGTAAGGAAAACACACTATAATAAGCCAAAGGTAGATGGACATAGATGTGTGGAAGAGGGTGACCATGACAAGGAGCCATCTGGGCCTGTCCCACTCAGCACACAGCCAAAGGGCCCCAAACACATGAGGTGCAGGTGTCACTCGCTGCAGATACTAGCCACCAGTATCTGTCAGCATGACAGATTATGTGGTGCACGTGCCAGCTGTGCAACATGACTGTACAAGGAAGAAGTCATCTAGTAGCTGTATACACGTACCTGTGACATATGACTCCATGTGTGCCCACATGTGGCATGTCAACCCCTACATGAATGGGTTATGGCCCATGCAAGCACTGCCCTCCCCATAGCAGTATTATGGCAAGCCTGCTGAGGTCATCTAAAGTGAAATACACCTTTGGGAGAGCTGTAGCTCAGTAATCTCCATGGCGCATCCCATAACTGCATACTGTTGTAGTGATAAACTAGTTAGGTAGTAGTTCTAACCCCAGACTTGGCAATTGTGTGTCTGTCTGTCTCTGACTGTGTGGAGAGAAATGCTTGTTAGGCTACTCATACTCCATACAATTCATATACTCAACTTTGGCGAGGCTGCTGATGTCACTCACCTAGAAATACACCTCTGGGAAAATTATAGCCCACTAATCTGCTTAGTGTGTCCTGTAACTGCATACTGCTGTAGTGTGATAAAGTAGTAAGGTAGGTGTTCTAACCCCAGACCTGGCAATTGTGTGTGTTTGTGTGTGAATCTGTGTGGGTGTCTGACTGAATAGAGAGCAGTGCTTTTTAGGCTACTCACACTCCGTACAATTCATATACTCAATGATGGCAAGGCTGCTGATGTCACTCACCTAGAAATACACCTCTGGGAAAGTAATAGCTCAGTAGTGTGTCCTGTAACTGTGTACTGCTGTCATGTGATAAAGTAGTGAGATAGGTGTTCTAACCCCAGACCTGGAAACTGTGTGTTGATGTGTGAATCTGTGTGTGTGTGTGTGTCTGACTGAGTAGAGAATGATGCCTTTTTAGGCTACTCACACTCTGTGCAATTTATATACTCAACTTTGGCAAGGCTGCTGATGTCACTCACCTAGAAAATACACCTCTGGGAAAATTATAGCCCAGTAATCCCCATAGCACATCCTGTAACTGTGTACTGCTGTAGTATAATAAAATAGTTAGCTAGGTATTTTAACCCCAGACTTGGCAACTGTGAATGTGTGCATGTCTGACTGAGTAGAGAGCATTGCATTTTAGGCTACTCACACTCCGTACAACTGATATACTCAACTTTGGCAAGGCTGCTGATGTCACTCACCTAGAAATACACCTCTGGGAAATTTGCAACTCAGTAATCTCCATAGCATGTCCTGTAACTGCATACTGTTGTAGTGTGATGAAGTAGTTAGGTAGATGTTCCAACCCCCAGACTTGGCAAGTGTGTGTGAATCTGTGTGTCTCCATCTGTCTTTGACTGAGTAGAGGATAATGCTTTTTAGGGTCCTCACACTCCCTAGAATTCATACATTCAACTTTGGCAAGGCTGCTGATGTCACCCACCTAGAAATACACCTCTGGGAAGGTTTGTACCTCAGTAATCTATGTAGCATGTCCTGTAACTGCGTACTGCTGTAGTGTGATGTAGAGCTGTGGTAGGGTTCCATCTCCACCCATGACAGTTCTGGATGTTTTGTGTGTGTTCCAATGTCTGTGTATGGAGGAATGCACTGTAGGCTACTCACTCGCAGTACATTTTGAATGCCCTACTTTGGCAATCCTGCTGATGTCATTCATTGTGAAATACAACTTTGTGGAAAAAGGCCTGTAGTAATCCCTGTGGTGCGACCTATAACTGCTTCATGATGTAGTGTGATGTAATAGGTTCCTGACCCAGAGACACCCCAGACTCTGGAACAGAATGCCCATACATGTCAAGCAGAGTGCCTCTTTGGCCCTCTTCAAAAGGAAATTAATGACTGGATGGGAGAAAGGAAATTCACCCTGGGGATCACGTCAGTCACGACAGGGGCCCAGGGAAGTAAATTGTATGGGAAGAAATAGCCAGGGAATTTTTATGGCTAGGCTTGTATAGACCCTAGGGTCGATTGCCTAGTACCAACCTATGAACCTTTTGGTATGTACCTCACAAGACATCTACAACAACTGGAAAGACCACAGAAATACCTCACAAAGAGGATTACTGGCCTCAAACAGATGCCCTATGCAGACCGTCTCAAAAAAACTACAGCTTTACTCCATTGCATATCGCCTACTCAGGGGCGATCTCTGCCTAACATACAAAGCTATGTCAAACCCAGAGCTGTTGGACATGCTCCACTTAAAGAAATCCCAATCCCTCCGAGCTACACGCTCTAGGGACCTAAACCTTGTCACCACAATAAACAGAACATGCTGGAGGGATAGATTCCTGTCCCAGAGACTTCCCATACTCTGGAACAGACTACCTATCTATGTCAAACAGAGCTCCTCATTAGCACTCTTCAAGAAAAATCTTGATGAGTGGATGGGAAATGGGAAATTCACCCTGGGGATCACTTCTGTGGCTCTGCTCAACAGGGGCAGAGGAAAATAATTCTCTTGGGTGGTGAAAGCCAGGGTACATTTTTTGACTAGGCTTGTATGGGCCCTAGGGCCGATAGCCTAGTACCTACCTATGAACCTATGAACCTATGAACCTATATAGACCTCAGTCAGGGGTTCAATACCCACACATGTTGGTTGTGGATGTTTTGTGTATATCTCACTGTTTGTGTAGGGAGCAATGCATTTTAGGCTAGTCACCTGCAGTACAGTTGAAATGCCCTTCTTTGGTAATCCTGCTGATGTCATTCATTGTGAAATACACTTTTGGGAAAGGATTTCTTTAATAATCCCTGTGGTGCGTCCTATAACAGCTCTATATTGTAGTGAATGTGATTAAGACCTTGGTCAGGGGTTCTATACCCACACATGACAGTTGTCTATGTTTTGTGTGTGTTTCATTGTCTGTGTAGGGAACAATGCATTTTAGGGTAGTCTCTCACAGTACAGTTGAAATGGCCTTCTTTGGTAATCCTGCTGATGTCATTCAATGTGAAATACACCTTTGGGGAAGAAGTACTGCAGTAATGTCCATGTTGCATACTATAAATGCGTAGTGTTATAAACTAGTTAGATAGGGGTTCAACTCCCCGACATGACAGGTGTGTGTGTGTTTGTAACTCGTATCCTGTGTAGAGGTGGTTGTGAGTGTGTAACACCTGTTGGCAATGGGGGAGGAGTTTTTGCTTATTTCTTTTATGGTGGCCCTACTATATATCACAGTGTCAACCATACAGGGATAACAGATGTAAATTAGCTGAGTGGCTGGTGAGCAAAGCCATACCCATACATGTGACATCAAGGCCAGCCACATGTTTGGCTGTGGGGGGGATGCCTATTCGTACAAGACGTATAGTATGTGGGGCCTCTCAACCCCATTAACGGTGCATGTGGACATATGTGCATTTGTTAATCTGCCATTGCTATCTACAGATGTATGGCCATATATACCTATATAGATTTATATATCTGCTAATATATATATCACTATGTCCGTATACACCTACATAGATATATATCTGCGTACACATATGTAACATGCTGTGTATATGTAGACATATAGGTGTAGCTACATATATGTGTTGATTTAGGCATATGCATGTATATATGTGCATATATATTGATATATATGTATATAGGTTTAGAAATTAATATATATATATATATATATATATATATATATATACATATCTAGATATGTTGTATCTGTTTAGATATTAATATAGGCACACACACATACATCTAAATGCTGGTATACATTCTCTGTACTGTTGCATGACTGGACTGGATGATATGTTTCTAAAAACATCAAACCTCTTTGTAGCTGTCGTGGCTTAGTGGTAAATCACTTTGTCTATGGTGTGTAGAGTCATTGGTTTGAGCCTTGCAAGAGCAATTTATTTTTTTGCTTGGCAGAACACGGCCCGTTGGATACACAGTGATTAAGGCACTTTAAAGCAGTTGTAAGCAGGTTTGCGTGAGTTTGGGTGGAGCTAAGCAATGCCTACACAGGCTAAGCAATTCAGCAGCTGAGTATAAAAAATTGTAACCAGACTTTAGCAGTGCTTACCTCCGTGCAAACCCACGTACAACTGCTTTAAAGTGCCTTAATTACTCTGTATCCATCGGCCCTTGTTCTGCCTAGCAACAAAATAAACAACCTCTGCTAAGCTCGAACCCAGGACCATGCATACCATATCCAAACCAATTTACCTTTAAGCCATCTGAGCTATACTTAACCCTGCTGTATTCACATACATATCAGTACAGAGAATGTATTCCAACATATAGATGTATGTGTGTGTGAAAATATATTAATGTCTAAACAGATACAACATATTGATATATGTATACATATATATATATATATATATATATATATATATATATATATATATATATATATATATATATATATATATATATATATATATATATATATATATATATATATATATATATATATATATATATATATATATATATATATATATATTTATATATATATACACACACACACACACACACACACACACACACACACACACACACACACACACAGACATATATGTAACCAGATAATTTTATCTATATAGGTATATGCGGATATACATCTGTAGATAAAGTGTGAACATAGCAGAAACATATATGTCCAGATGCACCATTAATGGTGTTGACAGGCACAAACAACATACATCATGCATGAATAGGTATTCCCCACCCACAGCCAAACATGTCTGCCCTGGAACACACTACCAACTGTTGCAGATCCCATAATCAGGACCTTACACAGCAAGGGTACAAGATGTTAACAGTACTCCATCCTGCCTGTATGATGTCAGGCTGGTATCAGTAACATATCATGCAGTACAGTCAGGCTCATAATGACACCCATTTGCAGTCATCTGTTACCTTTGTTAGCCAGAGTCCCGTACTGTTGGCCTGTACTTCAGAGATGTAGATGCAAAACAACAGTGGTCCCAGGACTGAACTCTGAGGTACTCCACTTGTCACTTGTCTGGGGATGGATTTGGAGTCAGTTACACCTACAGTTTGGGTTCTGTCAGTACGCCATGTGGCAAACCATCAAGTGGCATAGGGATGTATGGCCGGATTAGTATGTTAATCCATATTTCCAGACTGGGGGATGGTGTTGAAGGGCTTGGCGAGGTCCACATAGGCTTTGTGGTCTGCCTTACCCTCTTCAACAGCTATGAAGACTGAGTCAAAGCAGTCAATCAGTTTCAGGAGACAAGACTGGCCCTCCATGAGCCCAATCTGTGTGGGGTCCATTGTTTGAGGGTTGCCAATGTTTGCATTCAAAACATCCCTGATAATGTATTCCATAGCCATGCAGATCAGGCTCATCAGACTGATGTGACGGTAGTTCCAGTGATCACAGGTGGATCCCACCTTGTGGAGTGGGATAACTGCAGCTGTGCACCACTCGGTGGGCACCAGGCCTGATGTGAGGCTATGATTACACATGACAGGTGAGTTGCCATTCCATTTTGTAGTTCAAGTATTACACAGCCCAGGATGTCATCTGGTCCCATGGATGCTGTATTCTTAGCTGTGGGTAGTGTGTGATTACTGGGCAATGGAACCCCTTTCGTATTGACATGGGCCCTTTTGGGGGTGAGAGGGGATGAATGTGGCACTAAATCAATCTGCCAGGATATTAGCACATTCTGTGGGAGCAGTCTATGTAATGCCATTCTGTTGCAGCTCAGAGAACTTCTGAACATTGCAAGTTAGAATTCGGACATAACTATAGAATGCTCTGTGGTTGTCTGTGGAATCTGTGGCAATTTTAGTTACATAACCATCTTTGGAGGATTCCATGAGGGATCTCAACGTCTTACTAGGGCTGGTAAGGGAGTTGTTTGCATCCTTGGATTATCCATTTTTCTTCAACAGTGTCTACCATCTGTTGTATACTCTGTTAATGGCAGGAGACCACCAGACTGGCTTGATTATTTGGGAGGTGCGTGTCGTGGTTCTATGTGGGATGTCAGGAATCATGCACAAGTGGCTGTGCTCATACAGTGTCTTAGTGCAGGATTCATCAGTTGAACTGTCAGCTCCTGTCTCCATGGGTGTCACAAACATTGTCACTTCTGTCTCTTCTGTCTTGAGTAACATGAAGTTGGTCTTGGAGAGGTCTTTTACGGACAACTGTATATACATTCTGTTCACATGTTCAGTTTGATTAGCCTATGGTGGGATTACTTTGGTGGGACCACAGTCCATGTATGGTTGTGATGGCTTAGTGGTTAACTGCTGTGACTATAGTGTACAGGGTCCTGGGTTCATGTCCTGCAAAGGTAGGTTATTTTTGTTCTGGCCAGAACAGCGGTTAATGCATACAGACTAATTAGGGCAATTTAGGTTAGTCACACTCAATACAATTCAAATGCCCTACTTTGGCAATCCTGCTGATGTCAATCACTGTGAAGTACACCTTTGGGGAAAGAGTACTCCAGCAATCTCTGTGGTGTGTGCTATAACAGCATAATGCTGTAATGTGATATAAAACTCTGGCAGTGGTTCTATACTCACACATGGGAGTTGTGGAATGCTTTTGTATCTGTTCCTATGCCTGTGTAGAGAGCAATGCATGTTTGGCTAGTCATACTCACTACAATTCATTTGCTCTACTTTCGCAGTCCTGCTGATGTCGCTCACTGTGAAGTAAACCTTTGGGAAAAGAGTACTCCAGTAATCTCTTGTGCATGTTTTATAATGGCATAGTGTTGTAGTGTAATAACTAGTTAGGTAGGGGTTCTATTCTGAGATGTGACAGGTGTGTGTGTCTTAATGTGTTGATGTTTGTCATTTGTGTCCTATGTGGAGGTGGTTGTGAGTGTGTAACAAACTGGACACTATGTTGAGTGTATTTTTAAAATTCCTTATATGGTGCCCCTAGCATAAATCACAATATCCACTGTGCAGGGATAACAGATGAGATATCAGTCCATAGTCAGTCACGGGTTCAATACCTTGGACTAGTAGGTGTGTGACACAAACATGCTTACCTTTTACTTTCCCAACCCACCCTGACTTATCTTTGCCTCTGTCTGCCTCTCTCACTCCCTCTCTGGTGGATGTGGAGACTTATACCTGCTTTGCTTAGGCAGCGGCATGTGTATTGTCAGTGATGCTCATGATCAGCTGATGGCCTCTGCATGAATTACAGCCCTCCTCTAGCTGATTGCATGTGGAACAGCTGTGGTAACATTCCCATAGTCAATTGCATGGAAACACACTCCAATATCTAGGAACATCATGTTGGTGTTGGGCATTTTCATTCACTGTGAGCAGGAACTAGATCTGTTGTTTGGCAAACAGCATCAGAGATGGATTGGGGACTTACCTCTGACAACATACATTGTAGAAACAGGCCAACACACAGGAGGGGGATGTGCCTGTCGTGACTACAGACTGTAAGTGCTGCTATACTGTTGGGGTACTATTGGTTTAACAGGGTGTGTGTGGATATGGCTGTCCTACATGTTTTAATACTTGTCATGTCAGTGCTAAGGAATCTCCATCTGTAGGGTCATCTACAGACTGGGCAGTGTGTGGTGCCTCCTGTTCCTTGTGTTACCCACAGAGCACCTATCTCTCAACTGTAGAAGGTAGTGTGAGGATTACAGTCAGTAGATGGTGACAGCTGGGAAAGTTACTGATGTCATATCCTTCATAGGACATATGTTGCATCAAACCCTGTTACGACAGGAAATGTATGAGGTCATCACAGCGACATGTCAATATTGGGCCTGTGTTTGTGCCTCCAGCCACAACCCTGTCATCCTTTGTACATATGTCATGCAGTAGGGGGCGCATATGTTCTATACACCATATTCATTAACAGCATATCTGTTAACAAGCCAGTGAGATATCAGACTGCTACACATGTTATGTATAGTAGGGGTTATATTTGAGGACATAGCCTGGGCATTATGTGGGTGTGTGTACAGTACTGAGGTACGTGCAAGTCTGGTAATTGTCGACAGCATGTGTATAGTGCATATGTACCTTGGCCTGTGTAGAGACTGTGGTAGATGTCATTGTTCTTGGTCCTATTCTATCTGATGTTACATACTGCTCTTCTGTATGTCACCCTATCAGGTTACATGTTTGCAGGGGCGAACACACACAAGTCCCAAACCACAGACAGCCATCAGTCCACACTGTGTAGTGGCCCAGTATATGTAGGGTTGTTGTGTGAGTGGCTCATATGAGGATGGTGTACATCAGATAGTCCATATACTGTAATAGTACGATAGCTTACCATATGTGGCTGTGGCTGTGTTCACATTAGTTGTGATTATGCACTTTCACACAGGTCTGTTACTCTGTGATGCGACATGCATGTAGAGACTGCTATCTATGCAGGTACACGTGTATTCCCACATAGGAGATATAGCCCAGTATTGAGTCAGTCTGCCTGTAGCCTGCACTGTGCTGTGTTACATGCCTAGCAGCTTACTGTACTTATCCAGTGAGATGTCATGTCCAGATACTTGCCAGATGTACTGCTGCCTGGCCACCATAACAGTCATGTATGTCAGAAAAAGCAGTGGGATGCTGTTCAGATGTATGTCAGTAACTAGTGGATAGTATGTGGCCATGGCACCTCTGTACCAGCAGTTATTATGTGTCACGACAGACAGGGGTGTATGAATGCATAACCTATGGGGGCAAATGTATACCAGTATGTACGTGTTATACCCATCTACATGGCTGTTAACATCCACATTGACAGGCCTGGTCTACATGTCTTGCATGAAGGGGTTCTGTGTATACCCCTGGACTGACCCGAGTGTGTCAGACTGTCTACGTATATTGGCTATATCGCAGCTGTAGTCCACAGGGGCGTTACTGTGCTACCAGTGGTACTGTACTATGATGACCTTAGGATGTCTGTAAGTAGCCAATGGCGCACATGTTAACAGAAGATGTGGCCTCCCACACACACCATTTCTGTGAAGACAATCCCTATTACAGTAACAATAGTCTACAAATATACCTGCACTACATACGTGACATCCCCTTGCACTGAGAGGTTGGGACTATTGGGACTGAGGTAGGGCTCCACTCCATGTGTAGGACATATGGTGAACATATATGTATAAATAAGTATACATATATCCATATAGATATGTGCACATATACATATCTTGCTTACTGTATGACAACAGTTTTACACACATGTGCCTGTGTTCCAACCTCTGTCCTCCACCTACATACCAGGCTTTGCACATATGACATGCTGTCAGGGGGTTGTTATGTAGTGGGCTGTGTATGTCATGCTGTCATTCCTGCCATCACTCCATTGCTGTTGTGTCCCCCACACATACTGGGGGGGTTGGGGCCATATATGTGTGGGTTTCACCTACACAATACATGTGTGCCCTAATGCACTCCAGAGGCCAGTGTATGTAACAGTGGTATATAGCCCAGTATTAGTGAGTGTGTGTGTGTGGGGGGGTGTACCATGACTAACCTAGGCTGTTACAACATGTGTGGGTATCTGGGATAAGCTGCCTTAAGGTATCTGGATGTACTTTACAATACAGTCCACCTTGGGTAAATGCAGGCCTCCTGCCATACGGGATGTTCAGTATGTCAGTGTGATTGTGATGGTGTCAGATATGCCTTGTTATGTAACAGATACATCCCATTGTGTCAACTGGGGTCTGTACCCTATAGGGATTGCATACAGAGTGTAGATAGAGGCTGCTGACCTATACATCTGCATTACGTACTGTTGATTGTCTGGTATGCTGTGGCCCAGTCTGTCATTACTAGTGTACTACTTGAAGGCCTCGGCCTGGACAGTAACATATGTCAACCTTTCCAGACTACTGTCTTAGCATAACTGTTTCACAGTTGCATTAAACTGTTCATATGGATGTCAGTGTCTAAACAGCTATATGACATGGCATATACAACTGTCATAGTACACAAATAAAGCTTTCACATTCATTTATGCACACCTGTGTGTGGTGTTATACCCTTTGATATCTCTGTGGGTATATGTTGCAGGCTATGAATGTTATTCGTATGGGTGGCTCATACAGTTTCCATTTGGTAAGGTGGTGACTGTAGGAATACTGGCTGCTCCATATTGTGTGCACGTACTACATATGTATATTACTGTTCAAATCTCTGTGTGTGTGTATGAGTAGTTACATATATATCTTAAGATTGTATGTACAACTTGAAGGCCTCGGCCTGGACAGTAACATATGTCAACCTTTCCAGACTACTGTCTTAGTATAACTGTTTCACAGTTGCATTAAACTGTTCATATGGATGTCAGTGTCTAAACAGCTATATGACATGGCATATACAACTGTCATAGTACACAAATAAAGCTTTCACATTCATTTATGCACACCTGTGTGTGGTGTTATACTCTTTGATATCTCTGTGGGTATATGTTGCAGACTATGAATGTCATTCGTATGGGTGGCTCATACAGTTTCCAGTTGGTAAGGTGGTGACTGTAGCAATACTGGCTGCTCCATGTTGTGTGCACGTACTACATATGTATATTACTGTACAAATCTCTGTGTGTGTGTATGAGTAGTTACATATATATCTTAAGGTTGTATCTTCTGGTATTTAAGCCCTAACTTTGAGAGGGTTTCTGTCTATACACACTGAGCAGAGTGGAGGAGAGGTGTTGACTACAACTGTTAGCTGAGATATATAAGTATCCTGTTTTTTTCGATTATTTATACTTATTATTGTTTCTAGCAATTTATATATAGCACTTTTTATTGCCTGCTGCACAGTTTTTGAGTGTATTTTTATTGCTATTAACTAATCTGCACGGGTAACTGATTTGTTTGCAGTTAAAAAAGCATTCTGTAGAGTCTCATTGCTCCTTTATCTGTTTAAAAACTTTCATTTTGTGGCTTTCTGTAGTGCTTACTCTCTGTAGGATAATAGCTTTAGTATTCCCACCCTCCCTCTCTGTTGGTGTCTTGCTGTTATATTTGGTGGCTTTGCAGTTGCCCGCTCCTACTGTAAATCTGATCTAGGACACTCCTCCCATTCTAGTGTCATTAGCTAATTCGACCTAATACAGAGAGAACATTTGATAAGGCCTTCTGTTTCTCCTTTTTCCCTTTCAAAAAAAAAACAAACATTTTTTTGCCTGAATCTCCTTGGTTCTGACTGTGCTTCTCAAACATTTTGGAAATATAGAGTATATTTTAGAGCATTTATTATAACTGTAATTGTCTTAATATTGCAACAACTCAAGTGCTCTAGGTTGCACTGCATCTGAAGTGTTTGTGTGTTTTAGATGCGTTTCTGTATATATAGATTTCTCTGTATATGTAGACTAGCTACTTATTCTGCTGTGTTATTGCCTCTTAAATAATTTTTCAGTTGTGCACTTGCCTTGCTTCATTTAAAAAGTTTTAAATTGCTAATTTTGTAGAGTTTTAATTGCATTTACTGTTTAGGACTACACACTCAAGTGTGTTAGCCTTTTCTGTGTTTATTTACTGTATTATTGCATTGTTTAGCCTGTTTCAACAAAAAAAAAAAATACTGTCTTGTTTGCTCGTATCCCACCTTTTCTAGCCAGTCCATATCCCAGGCCTTGCTTGTCTCAGGACTTTATTTTCTGTGCTCAGAGCTATCCAGACCTTGCTGTGGTAGAGGGAAGTCCTACTGCTTACCAGTGGGACTGGTGAGCATTGTACTGCCTATCTAACGCTAGAGGAGTGGTTTCCAGCTCTGAAATTGTAATTTTATTAGCCTTTTTGGGCTGATCTCTATCCCTTTCAACTTTCTGGCTTAAAAATGTGTGTGTTTGCACATTTTTCACATCGTGCAGCACTGCAAGGCAACAGTAAAACTATTCCAGGTGCCAGAATGTCGCTAGCTGGTCTCTCAGTAATAGCACTAAAATCTGAACCCCTGTGACTAGCACTTGCTCTAGAACCTGCTGGAAAGCACTAGGAAGCCTGAAACTGATTCAAGCACTCAGCTCTCCTTGTCAATAAGGAGAAATGAATTATAGGCACTAAACAGCCTATAATTGCAGAGTACCTTGCAAAGGCAAGAGAAAACAGCTCTTAAACTTTATAAAAAAGCATCTAAACAGGCATGTCCAAGGGTCAGCTTCCGGTGATTTCTCCTGTCCACCTGGTGAATCTGGGCATAATGGGACAGTGTGGCAACTGCCTTATATACACAGACAATCCTCTCCTCCTACCACCCAACACTACAACCTGCGAGAGATGCACTTACATAGCCAAACTGGAAGCTAAGCTCTCTCCGGCCAAGATTGTGCTAGACAGTCAAGAGGAGAAGGTTAACACCTGCATTACACCTCAAGCAACTCATAACCCTTCAAAACCCACACCATCAACACCCACACATAGCAACACTAAACCCACATATGCGGAGGCCCTTAACATTAACCTGCCCAAGCAACAAGGACCTCCGAAACCGAAACGCAAACAAACACCAGTCACAACCAAAGTGACACATAGCTCACAACACTAGTGTGCCACCCAACAACAGCCCCTAAGGCAAGACAAAGTACCCAACACTTTAGTCATAGGTGACTCTATAGTCAGGCACACTGATGTCCCACTCACCAGGCTGAACAAGGAGAAAATTACAGTCAGCTGCCTGTCAGGTGCCAGGATCCTCCACATAACGCATGCACTCAAGTCACTCCACAACAAGTACAAATACGACTCTGTCATTGTCCATGCTGGAGTGAATGACTTGAGACGTACCTCCCTGAGCTACATGAAAAGAGACATGGAAGAGCTCTTGGAGCATGTGACCCAGGCAGGTATGACCCTAGCCCTGAGTAGCATCCTGCCTTCGCCCAGAATGATACCACAGTTGTTGTTGTTGTGTCTTTCGGCTTTTCACAGTTAGGGGTCGCCACAGCGGAACTCCGGTCCGCTAATGATTGGTAGTTGATTTTTACGTGCTGAGTTACCAGCCCTGATGTACAACCTTCAACGAAAGTATGCCCATTCATGCATGTCTCCACGTAGAAGACGCTCTAGCTGAGAATCAAACCTGACAGCGTCTTACTGTGAGACGGCAACACTACCACAGCACCATAAGGACAAAATGACTGACTTCAACAATTGGCTAAGCTTCTGGTGTCATTCAAAGGGGATCCAGTATTTGTTTGCCTGGGAAGACATGATCGACAAACCACAATGCTTTGCCAGAGATGGTCTGCACCTGTCACCCCTGGGATTCAGATTACTGGCTAAAGCTCTTGCTACCCCTATAGTGCCTTTTTTAGGCAAGGTTCAAAGGATAAAACCACCACTGTAACAGATACAAGCATGCAAAATCTGAAGGTAATGCTACTCAATGCTAGAAGTCTAAACCTCAAAATGCACTCTCTCATGGCACTTCTAAAAATGGAGAACATTGATATCTGTGCAGTAACTGAGACCTGGTTCAAGGCTCCAGAGAGCACCCCTGCAATACCAGGCTACAATTCTTACCACACTTTTTGGCCACAAAACCAAGACCGAAACACTAAAGGTGGAGGAGTGTCCACATTCACCAAGGATATTCACACCTCCAGGCTAGTTGCCCAACACAATGCATCTGACATTTTCCAGGTGCAACTAACACTAGGTAAGACTGCAATCCAAATTGTAGCTTACTACAGATCCCCCACCATGCCTCAAGATTCTCACTACACCTTTCTAAACATACTGGAAAATATTAAGATACAACCAAACACCCTAATACTGGGTGATTTCAACTACCCTGCCATTAATTGGGAAAACTACTTGGGTACCAACTCCTTTTCCCAATGGTTCTTGGAATTCATAAATTCCAATGCCCTGGATCAACTAATCCATTGTCCCACCAGGGGAGCCAGTATCCTAGACCTGGTCATTACCAACATGGGAGATAGATGCTCCACACCAGTGGTCACTCCCTCATTGGTCAGGTCTGACCATAAGCAAATCACCTTTGACATCCACACCCCACCCCCACCCCCCAGTAAGGAAACCTCCTTAAAAAACTTCTCCAAAGCCATCTTCATGCTACTGAAGTCAGAAGTGACAAACTTCACAACACCCACGCAGACGGGATCTTGAAGTTTGACTGCAGAATGCTACACTAAGGCACTGTACGAGCACATCCACTCATGCATGAATCGTGCCATCCCAAATAGAACCAAGATGCTCTTCTCCAAAAAAAAGAAGCCAATCTGGTGGTCCCCTGCTATAAACAAACAATACAACAGAAGGAAGAAACTGTTGCAGAAAAGAGGAAAATCCCAGGATGCAAAAAACTCATCACCAGCCTCAGTAAGAAGCTGAGATCCCTCATAAAATCCTCAAAAGCTAGTTATGAAAATAAAATTGCCAAAGATTCCAAAGACAACCACAAGGCATTCTATAGTTATGTCAAGAATCTAAATGGCAATGCTCAGATCTGCTCTGAGCTACAACAGAATGGCATTAAATATACTGATCCCAAGGATATTGCCAATATCCCGGCAGATCGATTTAGTACCAACTTCACCCCCCTCTTACCCCCTAAAAGGCCCATCTCAATACCAAAAGATTGCCAAATTCCGATAATCACGGCCACACAGGTAGAAACCGTACTCTCCAAAGCTAAGAATACAGTATCCATGGGACCAGATGACATCCCAGGCTGTGTACTACATGAACTACAAAATGAACTGGCACCTCACCTAAGCGTCATGTTTAATCATAGCCTCACCTCAGGCTTCATGCCCACTGAGTGGCACACAGCTACAGTAATCCCGCTCTACAAAGGAGGATCTGCCTTGGATCCCGGGAACTACCGCCCCATCAGTCTGACAAGACTGATCTGCAAGGGCATGGAATGCATTATCATGGAACTTATAAACAAAGACATTGGCAACCTTCAAACACTGGACCCCACCCAGTTTGGGATTGTGAAGGGCCGATCTTGTCTCCTGAATTTGATTGACTTCTTCGAATCAGTCTCCAGAGCTGTGGACGAGGGTAAGGTGGTCCACACAGCCTATCTGGACCTCGCCAAGGCCTTCGACACCACCCCCCATGCTGGAATCATAGATAAACTTACTAAGCTGGGCATAAATCCCTACGTCACTCGATGGGTTGCCAACTGGCTTACTGACAGAACCCAGACTGTAAAAGTAGCCGACTCCAAATCCAACTCCAGACAAGTGATAAGTGGAGTACCTCAGGGTTCAGTCTTGGGGCCACTCTTGTTTGGCATATACTTCTCTGAAGTAAAGGCCAACACTAAGGGACTCTGGCTAACAAAGTTTGCAGATGACTGCAAACTGGGAGCCATTATTGAATCCCCAAATGTTGTGGATATTCTACAAAAAGGCCTTACAGAAACAGATGCCTGGTGCCAGAGCCATGGGCTCAAGCTTAATGCCAAGAAATGTATAGTTATCCCCTTTGGAAAAAAACATGTACCCATGAATTACCACATAGGTGGCAGGACGCTAAACATCGAAAGTGTGATGAGAGACTTAGGGACACAGGTGGACAGTGGTCTCACTTTCGATAACCACATCGCCACAACAGTCAGGAAATCCTTCTATGTGGCACACCTCATCACTAAGCGCTTTTCATCCAGAAAAAAGGAGGTAATTGTACCACTGTACTCATCCCTCATTAGACCCATTATAGAGTATAATGCCTCGTTTGGTATGTACCTCACAAGACATCTGCAATAGCTGGAAGGGCCACAGAAATACCTCACTAAAAGAATCACAGGCCTAAAGCAGATGCCATATGTTGACCATCTAAAAAAAACTCCAGCTATACTCTGTGGCATATCATCTACTAAGAGGCGATCTCTGCTTAACATACAAGGCCATGTCAAACCCTGAGCTGTTGGACATGCTCCACTTAAAGAAATCCCAATCCCTCAGAGCCACACGCTCCAGGGATCTAAACCCTGTCATCACAATGAACAAGACATGCTGGAGGGATAGGTTCCTGACCCAGAGACTCCCCATACTCTGGAATAGACTGCCCATACATGTCAAGCAGAGCGCCTCATTGGCCCTCTTCAAAAGGAACCTTGATGATTGGATGGGAGATAGGAAATTCACCCCGGGGATCATGTCAGTCACCCTGCTAGACAGGGGCCCAGAGAAGTAAATATCGTGGGAAGAAATATCCAGGGAATTGTAATGGCTAGGCTTGCATAGGCCCCAGGGCCGATAGCCTAGTACCAACCTATGAACCTATGAATCTATATATATATGTATATATATATATATATATATATATATATATATATATAGATATATCTGAATCTGCATATATGTGTCTGTGTATATGTACCCTAGGGATGGCCATGCCATGTCTGGTACTGGTTATGGGATCTGCAACACTTGGTACTGTAGTACAGGGGGGGTCGTGCTTAGCTGGGGAGGTACCTATTCGTACCAGATGTATATTGTGTGGGGCTTCTCAACCCCATTAATGTTGCATGAGGACATATATGTTTTGTTATTTCCCCATTATCTACAGATGTATTTTCGTATATATGTGTATATATATATATATATATATATATATATATATATATATATATATATATATATATATATATATATATATATATATATATATATATATATATATATATATATATATATATATATATATATATATATATAAAATGCCATATATATTTAGACATGTAGATGTGGACATATATATCTATAGATGTAGGCATTTGCATGTTTATATGTTCATATATATATATATATATATATATATATATATATATATATATATTTATATATCAGTATGTTGTAACCGTTTACACATTAATATATTTACTCACAGACATACATCTACATATTGGAATACATTGTCTGTACTGTTGAATGACTGGGCTGGATCATATGTGTGTGAATACATCAGGGGTATGTATATCTGTGATGGCTTAGTGGTAGATCATTTTGGCTATGGTGTGCAGGTTCCTGGGTTTGATCCTAGCAGAGGCTGCTTATTTTGTTGCTAGACAGAACAAGGGCCATTGGATACAGTGTGATTAAGGCACTTTTGAGCAGTTGTAAGCGGGTTTGCACGATGGTAAGCACTGCTAAGTTACGGTTACTGTTTCTTATACTCAGTTAGCTCTTGAATTGCTTAACCTATGTAGGCATTGCTTACACCTGCGCAAACAGGCTTAATCCTACCTACTGCTGCTTAAAAGTGCTTACTCCTGCTTACCCCTGTGCTAATTCCTTTAAAAGAAAAGTAAAAGGGGTTGATAGGAAAGTGGTAAAGAAAGGGGCACAAAGAGGGAAAGACAGTAGGAAAAATAGCTAGGGATGTGCTGGTAGGGTGTAGGGAAGGTCCATAGCTGCCCATTTCTTCTACAGCAACAGCTCTGCATATACACTGTAGTTGGAAGTGTATTTGGGAGAGGGGTGAGGACAATATTAATAAGTTGTGACGCCAATTAGACTGGATTACATGTATCCAGTGGACACTTGTGAAATGGACAGCTATGTATGGGGCGTGATTTTTTTCTGGGAACAGATTGCCCTTTTTTTTTCAGGTGGGAGTGGGATGTTGGTGAGGGGTAGTAGGTATATTTGAGGAGGTAAGTTGGGTAGGTTAATAGACAAGACACACAAGATGCATACAGGGCCGGTATATGACACATGTGGGGGGTAAACACCTTGGACGGGGTGGGGTGTTTGGAATTCGCAAGCCTATGAGCCCCCAACTGGAAACAGTGGGGTTAAGGTCCTCACCCATGGGCAGTCACCACTGCACCTTCACGGCCCCAAAAGTGGCTGTGCTGGGGCTGTGTATGAGGGGAAGGCTCACCCTCTAATGGTGCCACTTGGCTCTCAAGCTGGCTTAGCCAGTCTCAATACTCCAGATCAAGCTCCCTATGCACCACAGCCCGGACCGGTTGACGGGTGACAGGTTCCCCTCCACACCCGCTCCGGGGGGGGGGCGAGCCCCATCCCCTGCAGTGGTTCCAAACAAAGGTGGCGCAGGGCCCATGGAGGAGGAGGTCCCAGGCTGGGCCCCAGATGGGCTGGTGCCTGGTGCCATGGCCAGCTGAGGTGGGACTGGTGGGTCCGCTGGGACTGGCCTTCCCATATGAGCTGTGTTGTCACAGGTTTATGACAGATATAGGTTAGTAACAGTCAACAGCATTCAGGATTAGTTATAACAGCATGTGCAGGTATTCCCATTAACCCAAAACACCAGATTTAACACAGTTGCAGAGCAAGCAGAACACATGCATATATGGAACAACAGTGGCAATTACAGGAGCATGCAGGTTTCATTGATGGCAACAGGCCACCAATATGGGTGTATTTTAACATGGCACATGCATAGAACAAATGTGAATATTTATAAACCATTAGGACATATGTCCCAACAAAAGTTTGGAGTGTACACATACCAGTTGAGGAGTGTCATTGGGTTATTTTGCACATATAGTAGGGGTGAGAGAGAGATCAGTTAACAACTAATATATCCTTGTAGTTTTCACAACATTCTTAATCACTACAGTGATCTTTCCCTTACATGTATTATTACACTACCCAATGGCCTTATATTGTACACTGATATGTTTATAGATTATTATATATGTGACCTGTGTCTTACTTACAGGCATGACAGGCTGCAGGTGTTAATGCAACATATGTTGAGAATTGCTGTCATACACTTTGGGTGAGGTGATAGAATGACAGGGTTTTTTTATATACATTCTCTGACTATGTACACGTTTGACTATCAGTTATATGTCATTGATAGCTGCCTACATTTCTTGGATCATCACACTGAATTTTCAGAAGAACAGGGTACCAGGCTGGTGATATGGGCCATTTATCTAGACATGCTGGACGGATTAGAACAGTTGTGGGGTATGAATATGCATACAACTTTCAATTTAAACATTCTAGCAAATTCTGTACAGTTGGGTGTAATTATGCATACAACTTTCTATCTGAACATGGTAACAAAATCTGTACAGTTGTGGGGTATGATTATGCATACAACTTAGTAGCACTCCCAGGATTCAAACCCCTGCTGTGTGTGACAAAAATTTATAATTAACATCACAGTACACTGTGCTATCAGAGAATTGATGTAATGCTTTCAACTGTTTTCTATCTAAGTCTCCCTAACGTGTATGACATGACTGACCTCTTGGCACTTCCAACATTGTTATGCAGGACTTCATACCCATTTTATCTGCATACCACGGTGTGGGTGACACTGCTTAAGATACAACAGTACTATTTATAGTATGGAACAGATTGCCAACATATGAGAGAAGAGTAAACAGAAGCACTCCAGGGGTTATACCTTTATTCACAGACTATTACACATTTATTTCTACTGGTACAACTCTTTCTAAGGCTCATATTTATTTGTTATGACAGTACATGCAGACTGATTACTAACCTACCTCACGATGCAGGCTTTGCAGCCGAGCATCATGGGCTTGCTGATTCACAGCCCACTCATCTGCAGGTGTCAGAGAAATGCAATGATATTTATCCATACCTATCCATAGTATACACAAGCTAGGCAATTATTTACTACTTAGTAGAATGAGTACTTACTCAGTACTGGGGCATTGGGTATCTGCCTAGACTCCTGGATCCACTGTTCCAGTACATCCCCCCTCTGCCGCTTCAGGTCAGCATGGTGGTGCCTGACCTGCTCACCAGTCCAGGGGTTACCTATGGAACTGGTGAGGTCATGGGCGAGACTGTCCCAGGCCTCCATTTTATACTGCGAGCCCTGGTACTGGCCCTGCAGTAGTCTCTGATCATGGTGTTTTATCAGGAGTCATACCATGATTTTTGACTCCTGGATGCCCCAGCGCTGCGCTCTAAATCGAGTGCCTTCACCCACACCACCCATTCTGCCTGCAGTAGGAAGCTACAACCAGTTATGAGAAGTATTCCTGCCTGTGGGGTTTAAATACGGCCAATTTCCCACACTTTCTTGTGATTGGCCAGTTTTGAAAAGGCTAAGCTATGGGCACACCTGCTTACATAAGGTTGGCACTGCTTAAAGAGGTATACCACTAGGCAGATTGAATTGGCTCCCCTACACATTGCTTACACTTACTAACTTGAGCTGTGCTGCAGTTAGCATTGCTTAATAGTTAATTAGCACTATATTTGCTATTTGGCATTAATGTATTGCTCATTACAGGTTATATATGTGTCTGGCATCTGTGATTCATGTGTACATACACTGTATGGGGACCTGGGGACTTCTCCACTTTATTACAATTACACCTCAAATCTATGCTTACTGCAATACTCCAGTTCACATATTTATGTTATGTAACAGGTTATACCACGTCACACTGTACATAGATTCAGTTCACGTTTGGTTTTCCTGTGGTGAGGATTAGTTTGCTGATACCTCATTCATATCTATTGCTATTATGGATTAGTGTTTAACTACTGTGACTATAGTGTACGGGATCCTGAATTTGAGCCTTGCAGAGGCAGTTTATTTTGTTGCTGTGCAGAACATGGGCCATTGGATTCAGAGTGATTAAGGCACTTTAAAGCAGTTGTCAGCGGGTTTGCGCAGATGTGCATAATGGTAAGCACTGCTAACCTCTGGTTACAGTTTCTTACACTCAGCTTCTGCTTTGCTTAATCTGTGTAGGCAATGCTTACCCCTACGCAAACGCACTTAAACACGCATACTACTGCTTATTTATGCTTAAACCTGCTTACTAGTGCCTTATTCATTATGACACTGACACTTCTCATGTGCATTTCATGCAGTACTCCAGTTCACATTTAAATGTTATTATGTAGATTATACGGCAAAAATATGTAAAAATATGTTCATATACAGATTTCACATGGAAAATGATATGTGCTGCAGTGGGGCTTGGAACAGGAATGCCTGTTCATTAGGCGGATGGTCTAACCACTACACTATTGCTATGCTGCTTCATTTGCATATATATTTCTTGTTATCCTCTTTGGCCTTTTCGGCTGCTTTAACCATAGCTAAGTGATGGGCAAACCCACGCACCTACAGTTAGCTGTACTCGGGATTTAAAAAAAAATAAATACAAGGGTTTCTTTATTTTATTTCAATGTACTGTTGCTGTTGAACACATGGGGACTGTTGGTGGGGATATGCGGACACCTATGAGTGGTCTCGCTCATTTATTTACACTTTTTTCTGTTCTACTTTGCAGGGGAGTGTTTATTCTGGGAGCTCTGCTCTCAGACACACCCCCTGCACTCGTCCACGCTCAGTGTAGAATTTGGAGCTCAGGCAGCGCGCCTTCATTAATATGCATGGTGCGCTGCCATCCTCCTCTTAAACTGACGCTTCCGTGCAGGACTAGATTAGTCCTGCATGGAAGATTAGCAAATCCAGGGGAAAGTCTATACTTACAGAAAGAATTATAAAGCTTTATATTGCCACTGTACTTTTTTTAATGTACTCAGTAAGCACTTTTCCATTGTTTTAACATGTGTGATCTTAATGCTCAAAATTATACCCACAGCTGTGTATCTAAGATATCTTTATTGTTCATTTTAAGACTGTAGTGTGCTGATATGTTTACATTTTGCAATTTGCTGATTGCCTTTTATTGTTATTGCAGGTTAATAAAAATGTGAATGTTAATACTATGTGTGCAAAATAACTGCAATATTTTCAGTAATTTGCCTGCTTTGCATGTCAGGATTTATATTAGTTTCTAGGTACCATTTGTATCCTGGTTTGCTGTTACCTTTGCTCACAAGCTTTTCCCTGCCTCATCTCTAGTTTTGTTCATTACAGAAGCATGCTTCTGATAACAGTAATAGTGTGTTCTTTAACAGTAGCTCTGTATATGGTTATCAGGTCAGATATAGTTTGCAGCATAAATTGTCATTTACTAAGGTACCATTTTCAGCAAATACATTATGACTGATAATAAATATGAGATGTAAAACGAAATTCTATATATATATATATATTTATATATATATATATATATATATATATATATATATATATATATTTAAAATTATTGAAGACGGTGATAGCAATAACAAAGAGCTGCAAGAACAGGAGGGTAACAAAGGGAGAAAAAAATAATATAAGATGTAGCAGGACTTCCTATAATAGGGTGCCTGTGATAATCGAAGACCAATAACTGTAGTGATATGGTTATGACCTGACTTATAGTAGGAAGACAATAACATAAGGTAAGAAAGTAATGCCATTCAGTGTAAACCATAAAATAGGCATGGATCAGAAATAGAAGGTGGGTATGAAGGCAGATGATAAAAATGCAAAAAGGCAGCAGTAATAGTACTGTGAAGATTTATTATTTATTTATTTATATTTATTTTAACAAAATCAGCAATATTTCCAACAAGTTAAACAAGATAAAACAAAACTATTTACAAAAGTCCATAACAAGAATATTTATACTAAACCATTGGTACTTTTCTAATAAATCATTAAGTTTTTGCCAGGATATGTACTGATGAGTTACATTTCTACTTCTCATTTTTATAGTTGACAATTCATTTTTACAAACAGACTTCTTCTTCTTCTTTTGGCTACTCCCGTTAGGGGTCGCCACAGCGGATCATCTGTTTCCATTTCTTCCTGTCCTCTGCATCTTGCTGTGTCACACCAACCACCTGCATGTCCTCTCTCACCACATCCATAAACCTTATCTTAGGCCTTCCTCTTTTCCTGTTACCTGGCAGCTTCATCCTTAGCATCTTTTTCCCAATATACTCAGCATCCCTCCTCAGCACATGTCCAAACCAACGTAATCTTGCCTCTCTGGCTTTGTCTCCAAACTTTCAAACCTGGGCTGACAGACTGAGCTAGGCAAATAAATTCACTAAAAGACTGAGAAGATTTCTTGAAGTAAGCAGTTGTGGGATAGTAGGGATGATGTAAGGTTTATGAGGAAAGGTTACTTGAATTTACTAGGTACACCATGAGGAAAAAGATGTATGATAGACACATTCCTATATCCTAAGCAAATGAATAAGGTCTACAAGGCATCATATTTTTGTAAAAGTAATTGCATAACAATAAGTCAACACTTTCTGAAAAATTAGAGGAAAGATAACTCATGTTGATGGTGAGGAAACACATTTTCATAAGGAGGGTCATGAACAAAAACATAAAAGATAGAATACAACAACTGGGGAACAGATCAAGGTGGCATGGGGCAAGCATAGCCCTATCCTGGAGAGGAGGAAAAAACTGCATGTAAATTAGACTATATTGACAGTGTATCCATGGGAAAAAGTAAGTAGTCTCAAATGTTCTATTTCAATGATGACAAAATGCGGCTTAAGCAGTATGAGGGAGTACATGTTTCATTTAATCTTGTTTGGAGTTACCTGGGCAGTGAAAAACTTCAGGTGTCAGGGCTACTGCACAAGCATCAGAAAGCTGGTGTTACAGGAATGCATGTGACAATTGTTTTGTCTTA